>NC_057388.1:74044069-74290654 GCF_019320065.1 Cervus canadensis | reverse complement strand
ACAGGAAGCCAGAATATGCCCTCTGACCTGTGGCCACCCAACAGATGGCCTTCTCTCTCCAGGTAAAGCTGGCCTCTCTCACTAGAGACTCACCTTTGTCTCTGACACTGAGCTTCCTGTCCAGCAGACAAACTACATATTTCAATTTATTTAATGGAAATAAAAACAAAAATAAATAGGACCTAATTAAACTTAGAAGCTTTTGCACAACAAAGGAAACCATAAGCAAGGTGAAAAGACAGCCCTCAGAATGGGAGAAAATAATAGCAACAAAACAACTGACAAATAATTACTCTCCAAAATATATAAGCAGCTCATGCAGCTCAATACCAGAACAATGAACAGTCCAATAAAAAATTTGGCAAAAGACCTAAACAGACACTTCTCCAAAGAAGACATAAGGATGGCTAATAAACACATGAAAAGATACTCAACATCACTCAACATTAGAGAAATGCAAATCAAAACCACAATGAGGTATCATCTCACACAGGCCAGAATGGCCATCATCAAAAAGTCTACAAACAATAAATGCTAGAAAGGGTGTGGAGAAAAGGGAACCCTCTTACATTGTTAGTAGGAATGCAAACTGGTACAGTCCCTATGGAGAACAGTGTGGAGATTCCTTAAAAAACTGGGAATCTGGGAATAAAAATGCCATACGACCCAGCAATCCCACTGCTAGGCATACACCCCAAGGAAATCAGAATTGAAAGAGACACATGTACCCCAATGTTCACTGCAGCACTCTTTACAATAGCTAGGATGTGGAAGCAATCTAGGTGTCCATCAGCAGATGAATGGGTAAGGAAGTTGTGGTAGATATACACAATGGAATATTACTCAGCTATAAAAAGGAACCCATTTGAGTCAGTTCTAATGAGATGGATGAACCTGGAGCCTATTACATAAAGTGAAATATGTCAGAAAGAGAAAGACAAATACTGTATATCAAAGCATATATGTGGAATTTAGAAAGATGGTATCTATGATCCTATATGCAGGGCAGCAAAGGAGACACAGACAAAAAGAACAGACTTTCCACGTGTTTGTTAGCCATCTGTATGACTTCTTTGGAGAAATGTCTGTTTAGCTCTTTGGCCCATTTTCTTATTGGGTTGTTTATTTTTCTGGTATTGAGCTGCATGAGCTGCTTGTATATTTTTGAGATAATTCTTTGTCAGTTGCTTCATTTGCTATTACTTTCTTCCATTGTAAAGTCTGTCTTTTCACCTTGTTTATAGTTTCCTTTGTTGTGCAAAAGCTTTTAAGTTTAATTCAGTCCCATTTGTTTATTTTTGCTTTTATTTCCAATATTCTGGGAGGTGGGTCATAGAGGATCCTACTGTGATTTATGTCAGAGACTGCTTTGCCTATGTTTTCCTCTAGGAGTTTTATAGTTTCTGGTCTTACATTTAGATCTTTAATCCATTTTGAGTTTATTTTTGTGTATGGTGTTAGAAAGTGTTCTAGTTGCGTTTTACAAGTGGTTGACCAGAGACACAGAGATAAAGAACAGACTTTTGGACTCTGTGGGAGAAGGCGAAGGTGGGATGATTTGAGAGAACAGCATTGAAACATGTATATTACCATATGTGAAACAGATCACCAGTCCAGGTTCAATGCATGAGACAGGGCGCTCAGGGCCGGTGCACTGGGATGACCCTGAGGGATGGGATGGGGCTTCAGGATGGGGGACACATGTACACCCATGACTGATTCATATCAATGTATGGCAAAAACCACTACAATATTGTAAAGTAATTAGCCTCCAGTTAAAATAAATTAATTGATTTTTTAAAAAAAGAACAGGCTTTTGGATGCAGTGGAAGGAGAGGATGGGATGATTTGAGAAAATATTGCTGAAACATGTACATTACCATATGTAAAACAGATGACTAGTGCAAGTTCAGTGCATAAGGCAGGGTACCCAAAGCCAGTGTTCTGGGACAACCCAGAGGGATAAAGTGGGGAGAGAGGTGGGAGGCGGGGTTCAGGATGGAGGGGACACATGTATACCTATGGCCAATTCATGTTGATGTATGGCGAAAACCATCACAATATTGTTAACGTAATTATCCTCCAATTAAAATTAATTAATTAAAAAAAAATAAAGCACAAAGAGAACATAACATCCCAGAAGTAGCTGATCCATCCTGTGAGTACCAAGGATGCCTCAGATTATATTGACATGTGCGCTGCCATGACACCAATGAACCAACAGCAAATTGAAAGCTCACACCATGGTTAAGTGTGCTGCTTCTAACAGATGCTCCCCATCCTGTTTCCAGGACTTGGCACTTAAGAGTTTTCTTTGGACCAAGTTTTCTTTGGGTTCAAGAAATTACAGTCATCCCTCCTAAATTTAGTCTTGCATTAGACCCATTATTCCAGGCAGTTGAAATTATTTTAGAATCTGATTCTTGTACCTTTTAAATAATTCTCTCAAAATTTATCCCAGTTTGTGATTCATGAACTCTATCCAAGAGCCTGTGACACACACATAAAGAACATCTCTGCAAGTTAAACAGTGAATCTTGGGTACAAGGATCCACTCAACCTCAACATTTGCCTCCCGGTTCTTGTTGCTCTGAGCTCTGAGCTCTGAGGACATGATGCCCAGGAGGCTCTGGAAACCCACTGTGTGTGCAAGCCTTGAACTTGATGAGCAGCTGTGAAGGTGTATAAAGTACACAGTATTCCCCAGTGATTAGCACAGTGCCTTGCACGGAGCAAACACTCTTAACAGCCTGCACAGTGGTGCTCCACACAGTCCTCTCTTTCTTGCCTTCAGGAAAATTAGCAGAACTGATACATGAATCAAGTTGAACATGATCTCCACCTCAAGGTAACTCAATGTGCTATGCAAGGAAACAAAACAAGCCTGATTATTGCCAAGCTTCCTTTCTTCTGCTTATTCTAAAAGCTTGTAAATGTCACCCAATTTGTTTCTCGCCAGCCAGAACTTTCAGGTTTCTGCCATCATCAGATTGAACCTTTTATAATTTGTGATGTGGAGTCACAAAAGAACATGACAAAACTGGAAAGGCAGAGGGGTGAGGACAGGAGACATCAGGCCAGTGCTGCAGGAAAGGAAATGATGGGAGCCGAGAGAGAAGAACAGAGAGTTCTGGGGTGAAAGGGAAATGAAAGGAAGTTCTAAGAAATAGGGCAACGGACTATTTCCCTCATTCTTAGTAAGTCAGAATCTCAGGCGAAATTTTTCAATTATTTTGGAGTAGTCCTTCAGTCCTTGGTCCATGCATCCTTGACCATGGCAGAACTCCACCTGCATCACATGCATCTCTAACTTTTATATACCTGCCCTTTATAGAAGGCCTCCATTTCAATTCATCTTCTGATGGAAGAAAAGTGTTCACATCTTTGCTTTTACTCTTTTTTTAAACTTTGCCAAGAATACTGCTGAAGGAAACATGAGAAATGGACTTGTGGTTCAATAGTTACAGTGTCTGAAGTTTATTTTAAAAAGTAAAGATCAAATAGGCTATTGCCTTCCTGGTGTAATTGTATTCTAAAGTTATCCAAAAAGCTCCATGCCCTCAAAATCTTTCCTCAATGTCCAATCATCTAACCTATGATTCCCATCTTTTGAAAAATAATAGATATATAAAATCCTATAATACATAAGCCCATATATGGTGCCTCAGTGGTAAAGAATCCGACTGCCAATGCAGGAGACTTGGGCTCAATCCCTGGGTCAGGAAGATCCCCCTGGAGAAGGAAATGGCAACTCATTCAGTATTCTTGCCTGGGAAATCCCATGGACAGAGGAGCCTGATGGGCTACAGACCTTGGAATCACAAAGAGTCGGACACAACTTAGCAACTAACAGCAACATATTTATATATTACATATATATAATGTGTATATAATACACAATAATGTGTATTGTATAATGTATATATAATGTGTGTGTATATATATGATGTATATATAATGTGTATATATACACATGGGATTAAGGTATTATCTCCTAAAACAATCTTATTAGGGAAAATAGCATTTCCTGGCATCTACTACATGTCAGATACTTCACGTGCATTCTTTAATTTCTTTCCCATGACATGGGATTTATTTCAACACTATAATAACTGGTACAGGTTGAATCATATCCCCCAAAAGGCTATGTTGAAATCTTCACTCTCACCACTTCAGTGGGATTTCATTTGGAAATAGGGTCACTGCAGATGTGATTAGTTAAAACAAGGTTGTACTAAGGTAGGATGGGCAGTCCCTTCATCCAACAGGACTGCTGTTGTCCTTACAATAAGACAGACACAAAAGGAGAAGGTAGACATGTGATGAGGAAATCAGAGTCTGGAGTCATCCATCTCTAAGACAAGGAACACCAAGGGATGCCAGCCAACAAACACCAGAGGCTGGAAGAGGCAGAGAAAAATTCTCCCTTTAGGTTTCAGAATAAGCCTTGTCCTGCTGACATCTTGGTTTTGGACTTCCAGCCCCCAGATAGGGAAAGAAGACAAATTTCTGTTGCTATAAGCCACCCATTTGGGGGTTCTTTGTTATAGCAGCCATAGGAAACTAATAAAACACCCCAAAATCAGGTTCTAAAGCCCTATGGAACTGGGGTCTCCATCCCAGCTCTACAATTACCTGTGTAAATTACTTTGAGTGTAGTAAACCTCAAATTTCCTCATCTATAAGAGGCAGATAATGCTGTCTACTACCACACAGCTTTTTTTTTTTTTTAAATAAATTAAATGGAAATCTTTGTGTCCTGCTCACTCTAAATTATTGCCTCAGGTAAGCATTTAATAAATGGCATCCTCTTCTAGGATCATCCTCACAATTGACCTTTCTTCCTCTTTATGAATGAAGAAATTTAAAATCAGGTCAAAAACCCTGCCCAGAAGCAGAGCGGGAGTTCAGCATGAGGTCTGCCTGCCTCCAGACAGCATGTGAGACTCCAGAAGAGCCGTGAGGAGAGACATGAACATTTGCTCAGGAATCTAGGCATGTACTGAGGAGCTGAATAGTGAGAGGTAAAATCTCTGAGGTGAGGCAACAGGAGAAATGAACTTATAATTCAGTATATGGGGTGAAGTCCGGGTGGGAGCCTCTAACAGGCAGTCAGAAATGCTAAGATCACAAGTTTGTCTGCCCAGCTCTGGCCGGCCTCGTCCCCTTGTACTGGTCCCCACTGCTACCCTCCAGTTCATGTTAATGAATTCCTTTCTTTCTAAAAACCCTGTTTCATTCTTACAACGTGATTGAGTTCCTGGAAGCCATCCAACTCCACAAAGGCCTCTTCTTCCTTAGGAAATCCAGCGCATTTCCTTTCACACAGGCACACTTGGTCCCCACCTGTGGCAGCACCCAGGCAGTACGCGACAGGCTCTCGGGGCCAAGGAGAGTCTGCAAAGCCAGCCGCGCTCTCCTGGTCTGCAGGCATCTTTGCTTCACACACAAACACCGCCCTGGTCCCTGAGCCAGGAGCACCCATAACACTTGGGCAACAGTCAAAGTTGGATAGTATCTAAAACTCTTAAAAAGCTAGCTGACAGAGCTTCATGAACATCATCCCACAGATTATTTTAAAACCAGAAGAGATTAAAAGGATAAGATACACAAGTCAGGGAGATCAGTTTGTTACAATAAATACCGAAGAAGTGCTGCTAATGGTAAAGAATATGCCTGCCAATGCAGGAGACAAGATGCAGGTTTGATCTCTGGGCTGGGAAGATCCCCTGGAAGAGGGCATGGTAATCCACTTCAGTATTCTTGCCTGGAGAATCCCATGGACAGAGGAGCCTGGTGGGTTATATTCCATGGGGTCACAAATAGTTGGGCATGACTTAAGCAACTTAGCATGCACACACTGTCTGATCCAACTCCCACATGATACACATTTTTCATATAAGCAATGGAAGACTCAGACAAAACCTAATTCCAGCTCTGCCCCTACTAAGCGGTATGTCCCTGAACCCAGGCTGTACACAACTAGTGAGTGACAAACCATTCCTGAGACTCAGTCTGATTCTTTTCCCCACTCTGTTCATTCCCATTTTTCCAAAGGATTGCACCTAAAAGTCAACATATGCAGAACAAAAATTGGAAACTGCATCAGTGAGCATGGAATTCACAGGTTCCTGGTCTCTGTCCAGGTTAGTCAATGAGATTTGCTGTCTACCTGGGAGCAGGCCTTCCTCTCATGAATACCTCACCCCTTTAACTGTGCTGCTTACAAAGCTAGACACACAGATTGTTAAACTACTGAACAGTTTAATATCTCCCTTTTAAGCTGTAAATACCAGTGAATGCAATTTGTAGGGCAAACATTTAAATGTTACATTCATATGTGGAATCTAAAAAAATGGCATAGGTGAACTTATTTGCAAAGCAGAAATAGAGACAAAGACCAGAGAACAAATATAAGGTCACCAAGGAGGGAAGGAGCAGTGGTAGGCATGAATTGGGAGATTGGGATTGACATATATACACTGATGTATATAAAAGAGGTAACTAATGAGAACATTAAAAGACACTTACTCCTTGGAAGGAAAGTTATGACCAACATAGACAGCATATTAAAAAGCAGAGACATTACTTTGCCAACAAATGTCCGTCTTGTCAAGGCTATGGTTTTTCCAGTAGTCATGTACGGATGTGAGAGCAGTACTATAAAGAAAGTTGAGCACCGAAGAATTGATGCTTTTGAACTGTGATGTTGGAGAAGACTCTTGAGAGTCCCTTGGACTGCAAGGAGAGCCAACCAGTCCATCCTAAAGGAGATCAATCCTGGGTGTTCATTGGAAGGACTGATGTTGAAGCTGAAACTCCAATACTTTGGCCACCTCATGCAAAGAGCTGACTCATTTGAAAAGACCCTGATGCCGTGAAAGATTGAGGGCAGGAGGAGAAGGCGATGACAGAGGATGAGATGGTTGAACGGCATCACTGACTCAATGAACATGAGTTTGAATAAACTCCGGGAGTTGGCGATGGACAGGGAGGCCTGGCGTGCTGCAGTCCATGCGTGAAGAGTCAGACACGACTGAGCGACTGAACTGAACTGAACGAGGACAGGCTTTATATGGGGAACTCTCTTCAGAGCCCCGTGGTGACCTGGATGGGAAGGAAATTCAAGGAGGAAGGGACACATGTGTACGTGTAGCCGATTCACTTTTCTGTACAGCAGAAACTAACACTGTAACGCAACAATACCTCAATAAAAATGTATATCATTTCTATGGGAAGTAGCAATAGGTTGTGAGAGCAAAACAGGGCAGCCAGTATTACATGAGCACATTCCCAAATGGGGTTCCAGGGGGCACCTTCAGATCCTACAGTTCCATGAACCTGTAACCAGCTGTGTAGAGGATGACTCAATTTGCACCTACGGTCAATGGCAGTTGAACTAAATTAAAAGAAACACAGCCTTAAAAACCTGATGACTTCTTACTGGTTATTAAAATTAAAAATAAAATAAAAAACCTGCTCAAAGTTGCCTATGACAGAGAAGGTTGAGAAATGAAATGTGAATGAATCTTTTATGACAAACCCAAGCTACAATTCTCTCTCAAAATGCCAACAGGAGCTTGCTATTTCGTATCTTAAGGCAAAATGTGCTCCCTTGTCTCCTTTTGTTCTTTTCCTTTCTTCCCTCTCCGTTGGACACTTTTTTTCTATATTTAAAATGCTCGGGGTCACAGAAAGGGCTTCTCTGAGGAGACCTACCAGACCTGTGCTTATGCTGTTTGTGGGCCTCTCTCTTCTGCCAGGATCTGCTCTGTTATCTGATTCCTCATGCACCTCACAAAACCACATTTGATGCATTGAAATGTGGAGCCCAAAAAACCAGCCAAATCCACGGGTCTCCACTGCAATGGAAACTCCACGTGATGACCCGGCTGAACCCGGGTCGTTGAATCCAGGAGTCACGAGGCGCAGCGTGGGGAGGAACAGGGAAGGCCATCTTTGAACTTCACACTTGCCTGACACAGTGACAAAGACATCAGGTGGCCCCTGTCTCTGTGGAGGCAGAGCAAATAATGTGAACATAATAATGAGTCAAGGTAAGAAGCAGCAGCCATCGACTCAGAACCCCAGGGCCTACATTCATGGCATCCGTTTCCTCAACAACTGAGCATCTTGGCACCTCATGCAAGCTCCTGATCTCTCCAGACTTCCTTTTCCTCAATGAAATAGGGGGAAGGTCATAACTATCATGAGAGGTCCTTGGAAGGATGAGTTAAAAGACCTGAAATGAGAAGAGAGTGCAGCTTGCCCAACACAGGTTGACAGATCCCAATTCTCTTTTGCTTGCATCGCAGGGACTTGGGGATGGTTATACCATCCCCAACACTGGGCTGAATGAATGCAAGCACAGAACTCAACACTCTGATTCACTCCTTATGGAAGAGTAGACACACATTTCACACTCCAGGGACGTTTGTAGTAGCGGGAAGGAGCAGAAGGAAAAAAATAGGGAAAGGTGAAAAAGAAGAAGTTAACAGGTCACTGAGATGGGATTGCTAGAATATGGGTGACAGCTCCACGTTTGGTCCAGTGAACTGAGAATCTGCTGCATGCACCAGCTTTGAACTCAGCAATGGGGATCCATGGATGAATCAAGTATAATTTCTGTCCTCAAAACATCTATACCCTATGGTCGAGGCAAATACAGCAAAAGGAATAAAACAATGTGATAAAACTAAAAGTATGGTCAAAGGCTTGAGGAGACACAAAAAGACTATAACTGATTTTTCCTGGGGGTAGGAACATCATTTCTATGTGCAGAGTGGAAGAGACATTTCAGCTGGAATTGGAAGTTAAAGGGGGAACACACCAGCGGGCAGAGAGGAAGACAGGACTGCTGAGAAGGCAGAAAAATGTCCCCTCCCCAGACATCCAGACCCTCATTCTTAGAACCTAGAGACATGCTGCTTTTCTTGGAAAAGAGAACCGGCAAGTTTAATAAAGAGTGCAGACCTTAAAGTAGAGACAGTATCTTAGATTATCTGGGTAGAGCCAGTCTCATCATGATATCCCCTACAAATAGAGAATTTTTCTCTGGCTCAACTTTTAAAAATGCAAGAGATAAGGAAGTTGGACATACTTGAAGCTTGAGGGGGATTCAAGCTGCCATTGCTGGAAGGGGGCCAGGGGCAAGCATGAGAAGCCGCATGTGCAGTCTCTAGGAGCAGAGACATGTTCACTGCTGACAGTGAGCAAGGAAATGGAAATCTCAGTCCTACAACCACAAGGAAATGATTTCAGACAACAGTTTGGATGAGTCTGGGGAAGTGATTAACTCTTAAAATCTCCAGAAAGGAATTTAGAGATGGCAAAAATTTAGGAAGCCCAGTAAGAGTCATTGCAGCCTTCAAGCTTTGATTCCACTTTCATTCATGCATATCTTTTAAATTAAAAGTAATAAAACTCTTATCTCAAAAATATACAAGCAACTCCTGCAGCTCAGTTCCAGAAAAATAAATGACTCAATCAAAAATGGGCCAAAGAAGTAAACAGACATTTCTCCAAAGAAGACATACAGATGGCTAACAAACACATGAAAAGATGCTCAACATCACTCATCATCAGAGAAATGGAAATCAAAACCACAATGAGGTACCATTACACCAGTCAGGATGGCTGCTATCCAAAAGTCTACAAGCAATAAATGTTGGAGAGGGTGTGGAGAAAAGGGAATCCTCTTACACTGTTGGTGGGAATGCAAACTAGTACAGCCGCTATGGAAAACAGTGTGGAGATTTCTTAAAAAACTGGAAATAGAACTGCCATATGACCCAGCAATCCCACTTCTGGGCATACACACTGAGGAAACCAGATCTAAAAGAGACACGTGCACCCCAATGTTCATCGCAGCACTGTTTATAATAGCCAGGACATGGAAGCAACCTAGATGCCCATCAGCAGATGAATGGATAAGGAACTGTGGTACATATACACAATGGAATATTACTCAGCCATTAAAAAGAATTCATTTGAACCAGTCCTAATGAGATGGATGAAACTGGAGCCCATTATACAGAGTGAAGTAAGCCAGAAAGATAAAGACCATTACAGTATACTAACGCATATATATGGAATTTAGAAAGATGGTAACGATAACCCTATATGCAAAACAGAAAAAGAGACACAGATGTATTGAACAGACTTTTGGACTCTGTGGGAGAAGGCGAGGGTGGGATGTTTAGAGAGATCAGCATCGAAACGTGTATTATCTATAGTGAAACAGATCACCAGCCCAGATTGGATGCATGAGACAAGTGCTCGGGCCTGGTGCACTGGGAAAACCCAGAAGGATCAGGTAGAGAGGGAGGTGGGAGGGGGGATCAGGATGGGGAATACATGTAAATCCATGGCTGATTCATGTCAATGTATGACAAAAACCACTACAATATTGTAAAGTAATTAGCCTCCAACTAATAATAATAAATGAAAAAAAAAAAAAAAACTCTTAAGGGGCATGTGGTTAAGACTGCCACTTGCAGCCTTAAATCATCTCTTGAAGGCAGAAGTTAAGACAAGGACTGTGCTTTTGAATAGAGACCATTTTGAGAACCATCAAACAAAAATCTATCAATTACTTGAGTAATGCCTCATCTTCACAGCAAAAACAAAACAAGACAAAAACAAAAAGGTACTATCTACCTTACTAATTACACTCGGTTCTGAACATGATTTGGTTGCTTCTAATAACTGATGTACCACCACAGGATGCAATGTTACCAACTACAGACTGTCACACAGAGTGAAGTAAGTCAGAAAGAGGAAAACAAATATCATATATTAATGCACATATGTGGAATCTAGAAACATGGTATAGGTGATCTTATTTGTAAAACAGAAATAGAGACACAAATGTAGAGAACAAACACATAAACATCAAAGGGAGGGAGGAGGAATGGGTAAGGATAACTAGCAGCTTGGGATTGGCATGTACTCTACTGATACCAAGTATAAAATTGCTAACTAATGAGGACCTACTTATAGCTCAAAGAATTCTACTCAGTGTTCCGTAGTAACGTAAGTGGAAAGGGAATCCAAAAAAAGAGGGGATATATGTATGCATATAGCTGATTCTGCTTTTGAACTGTGGTGTTGGAAAAGACTCTTGAGAGTCCCTTGGTCTGCAAGAAGATCCAACCAGTCCATCCTAAGGGAGATCAGTCCTGAATATTCATTGGAAGGTCTGATGTTGAAGCTGAAACTCCAATACTTTGGCCACCTGATGCGAAGAGCTGACTCTGTGTGTTAATTTTAATATCCTGGCAAACTTTACTATATGTCTGATTAGTTCTCGTAATTTTCTGGTAGAGTCTTTAGGGTTTTCTATGTAGAGGATCATGTCATCTGCAAACAGTGAGAGTTTCACTTCTTCTTTTCCTATCTGGATTCCTTTTACTTCTTTTTCTGCTCTGATTGCTGTGGCCAAAACTTCCAACACTATGTTGAATAGTAGTGGTGAGAGTGGGCACCCTTGTCTTGTTCCTGATTTCAGGGGAAATGCTTTCAATTTTTCACCATTGAGGGTGATGCTTGCTGTGGGTTTGTCATATATAGCTTTTATTATGTTGAGGTATGTTCCTTCTATTCCTGCTTTTTGGATAGTTTTAATCATAAATGAGTGTTGAATTTTGTCAAAGGCTTTCTCTGCATCTATTGAGATAATCATATGGTTTTTATCTTTCAATTTGTTAATGTGGTGTATTACATTGATTGATTTGCGGATATTAAAGAATCCTTGCATTCCTGGGATAAAGCCCACTTGGTCGTGGTGTATGATTTTTTTAATATGTTGTTGGATTCTGTTTGCTAGAATTTTGTTAAGGATTTTTGCATCTATGTTCATCAGTGATATTGGCCTGTAGTTTTCTTTTTTTGTGGCATTTTTGTCTGGTTTTGGAATTAGGGTGATGGTGGCCCTCATAGAATGAGTTTGGAAGCTTACTTCATTCTGCAATTTTCTGGAAGAGTTTGAGTAAGATAGGTGTTAGCTCTTCTCTAAATTTTTGGTAGAATTCAGCTGTGAAGCCATCTGGTCCTGGGCTTTTGTTTGCTGGAAGATTTTTGATTACAGTTTCGATTTCCTTGCTTGTGATGGGTCTGTTAAGATCTTCTATTTCTTCCTGGTTCAGTTTTGGAAAGTTATACTTTTCTAAGAATTTGTCCATTTCATCCAAGTTGTCCATTTTATTGGCATAGAGCTGCTGGTAGTAGTCTCTTATGATCCTTTGTATTTCAGTGTTGTCTGTTGTGATCTCTCCATTTTCATTTCTAATTTTGTTAATTTGGTTCTTCTCTCTTTGTTTCTTAATGAGTCTTGCTAATGGTTTGTCAATTTTGTTTATTTTTTCAAAAAACCAGCTTTTAGCTTTGTTGATTTTTGCTATGGTCTCTTTAGTTTCTTTTGCATTTATTTCTGCCCTGATTTTTAAGATTTCTTTCCTTCTGCTAACCCTGGGGTTCTTCATTTCTTCCTTCTCTAATTGCTTTAGGTGTAGAGTTAGGTTATTTATTTGGCTTTTTTCTTGTTTCTTGATGTAAGCCTGTAATGCTATGAACCTTCCCCTTAGCACTGCTTTTACAGTGTCCCATAGGTTTTGGGTTGTTGTGTTTTCATTTTCATTCATTTCTATACATATTTTGATTTCTTTTTTGATTTCTTCTATGATTTGTTGGTTATTCAGAAGCGTGTTATTTAGCCTCCATATGTTTGAAGTTTTAACAATTTTTTTCCTGTAATTGAGATCTAATCTTACTGCACTGTGGTCAGAAAAGATGACTGGAATGATTTCAATTTTTTTGAATTTTCCAAGACCAGATTTATGGCCCAGGATGTGATCTATTCTGGAGAATGTTCCGTGTGCACTTGAGAAAAAGGTGAAGTTGATTGTTTTGGGGTGAAATGTCCTATAGATATCAATTAGGTCTAGCTGGTCCATTGTGTCATTTAAGGTTTGTGTTTCCTTGTTAATTTTCTGTTTAGTTGATCTATCCATAGTTGTGAGTGGGGTATTAAAGTCTCCCACTATTATTGTGTTACTATAAATTTCCTCTTTCATACTCGTTAGCGTTTGCCGTACATATTGCGGTGCTCCTATGTTGGGTGCATAATATATTTATAATTGTTATATCTCTTCTTTGATTGATCCCTTTGATCATTATGTAGTGTCCTTCTTTGTCCTCTTTTCACATCCTTTATTTGAAAGTCTATTTTATCTGATATGAGTATTGCGACTCCTGCTTTCTTTTGGTCTCCATTTGCATGAAATATTTTTTTCCAGCCCTTCACTTTTAGTCTGTATGTGTCTCTTGTTTTGAGGTGGGTCTCTTGTAGACAGCATATATGGGGGTCTTGTTTTTGTATCCATTCAGCCAATCTTTGTCTTTTGGTTGGGGCATTCAACCCATTTACATTTAAGGTAATTATTGATAGGTGTGGTCCCGTTGCCATTTACTTTGTTGTTTTGGGTTCACGTTTATACAACCTTTCTGCATTTCCTGTCTAGAGAAGATCCTTTAGCATTTGTTGAAGAGCTGGTTTGGTGGTGCTGAATTCTCTCAGCTTTTGCTTATCTGTAAAGCTTTTGAATTCTCCTTCATATCTGAATGAGATCCTTGCTGGATACAGTAATCTAGGTTGTAGGTTATTCTCTTTCATTACTTTCAGTACGTCCTGCCATTCCCTTCTGGCCTGGAGGGTTTCTATTGATAGATCAGCTGTTATCCTTATGGGAATCCCTTTGTGTGTTATTTGTTGTTTCTCCCTTGCTGCTTTTAATATTTGTTCTTTGTGTTTGATCTTTGTTAATTTGATTAATATGTGTCTTGGGGTGTTTCGCCTTGGGTTTATCCTGTTTGGGGCTCTCTGGGTTTCTTGGATTTGGGTGGCTATTTCCTTCCCCATTTTAGGGAAGTTTTCAGCTATTATCTCCTCGAGTATTTTCTCATGGCCTTTCTTTTTGTCTTCTTCTTCTGGAACTCCTATGATTCGAATGTTGAGGCATTTCACAGTGTCCCAGAGGTCCCTGAGGTTGTCCTCATTTCTTTTGATCCTTTTTTCTTTTTTCCTCTCTGCTTCATTTATTTCCACCATTTTATCTTCTACCTCACTTATCCTATCTTCTGCCTCCGTTATTCTACTCTTGGTTCCCTCCAAAGTGTTTTTGATCTCATTCATTGCATTATTCATTTTTAATTGACTCTTTTTTTATTTCTTCTAGGTCTTTATTAAACAGTTCTTGAATCTTTTCAATCTTTGTTTCCAGGCTATTTATCTGTAACTCCATTTTGTTTTCAAGATTTTGGATCATTTTTATTATCATTATTCTAAATTCTTTTTCAGGTAGATTCCCTATCTCCTCCTCTTTTGTTTGACTTGGTGGGCATTTTTCATGTTCCTTTACCTGTTGGGTATTTCTTTGCCTTTTCATCTTGTTTAGATTGCTGTATCTGGAGTGGGCTTTCTGTATTCTGGAGGTCTGTGGTTCCTTTTTATTGTGGAGGATTAACCCAGTGGGTGGGGTTAGACGATTGGCTTGTCAAGATTTCCTGGTTAGGGGGGCTTGCGTCAGTGTTCTGGTGCGTGGAACTTGATTTCTTCTCTTTGGAGAGCAATGGAGTGCCCAGTAATGAGTTTTGAGATGGGTCTATGTGTTAGGTGTGTCCTTGGGCAGCCTGTATGTTGATGTTCAGGGCTATGTTCCTGCGTTGCTGGAGAATTTGCGTGGTATGTCTTGCTCTAAAACTTATTGGCTCTTGGGTGGTGGTTGGTTTCAGTGTAGGTATGGAGGCTTTTGGACGGTCACTTATTACTTAAAGTTCCATGTAGTCAGGAGTTTTCTGGTGTTCTCAGGTTTTGGGCTTAAGTCTCCTGCCTCTGGATTTCAGTTTTCTTCTTCCTGTAGTCTCAGGACTTCTCCAACTATACAGCCCTCCTTTCGAAGACAATGGGCTGCTTTTCTGGGCGCCTGATGACCTCAGCTAGCGATCCGAAGTTGTTTTGCGAAGTTTGCTCTGTGTTCAGTTATTCTTTTGATGAATTTGTAGGAGAGAAAGTGGTCTCCCCGTCCTACTCCTCCGCCATCTTGGCTCCTCCCCTGCACAACACAGTCTTATCTGCTCCCTCCATCAGTGATTGCCCCAGAGAGAAGGGAAAACCCAACAAGGGTATCCTGGCTCTAACCTTACCTGGGTCTCAACCTCCTGGTGCCCTCCTCATGTAAGCTTTGGTGTTTGAAGCATCCCATCACTTCTGATGAGCACTGCCCAAGCAAAAGTAGAGATATGTTCCAGAGCCTAACAGAATTCAGATGGTGTTGTGATTTCTCTCTCTTTTTCACACACACACACACACACACACACTTTGTGGGAATCACTGTCTATACCCCATCCCCACTCTGGAACCCAGCCGTCAGTATGGTGACTCCAGCGCATGCTCTGTGCCAGATGGTGCAGATATACTTGTCAACAGCACAGTTTCTGTCCTCAGAAGCTAAACAGCCTATTACAGATGGCCTCAAATTGAGTGTACATAGAATTATCTGCCCATTCAAGTGCAGGTTCTTATGTCCCATCCCTGGAGTTTCTATTTTGGTAGGTCAGAGCTGTGGCCTAAAAGTCAGCTACTCAAATAGCAGCCCATGTGATCTGGACACGTGCACCACCAACCACACCCCGGTGTGATGGTTAGGCAAGAGGGGCTTCACAGAAAGGATACAGGAATATTTCATAGCATCTGCACGTCAGAAGTGAGCCAGCTCTAAGGAGGGAGGTCACAGAGTAAAGAGAGCAGAGATGGAACACCACTGCTATGACAGAGAGCAGAGGTCAGGCTTGAGGGAGTAGGTGGTCAGGCCACCAGCCGCAGCTTCTGCGGGTCCCTCTGTCTGAGAGTCCTGGAGCCACTGAGAATGTTTCCCTCTGGTCCAGAGATTCTTCATGATCAGAGGGTGCTCTCATCCCCTGCTCCAGGATGCAAAGGGACCTTGGGACACAGGAACTTTGCCCTCCTTCTATTCCAAGCAGAGCTGACAGGGCAGAGCAGTGTGGTCCAGCAGAGAGAGACTGTGATGCAAAATTCCTGATCTGCTTTGGGCCGGCCATTAGGTCTGTAGGGGAGGGAACAAAGTGACCCTCCACAAGCCAAGGCAGGGTGGTCCGGCAGGGTAGGCAGGACCAGTGAGAGTTGATGGACCACTAGGCTCCCGAGTGAGCCCAGGACAGAGCCCAACTTCAGCATCGGTAGACACAAGCCTCAGACAGCAGCAGAGAGTCTGTGATGGGGGCAGCGGAGCCAGAGGACCCGATGGAAGAACCCTCCTTACCACATAGATCACAAAATCCCACCTCTGCAGAAGACAGGAATCTGAAAGATGGAACAGTTTTTCCCTTGGTTGGCCAACTAAATCTCAAATGTAGATTAAAATTATTGAAAACTAAGTTTTAAATTATCTGGCTCAGCGGTTCTCAAAGTGTGGTCCCCAGACCAGTAGCAGCTGCATTACCTGAGAACATGTTAGAAATGCAAATTCTCAGGCCACATCCCCAGCCCTGTAGAATCAGAAATTTTGGAAAGAGGGCCCAGCTTGTGTTTTAAGCCTTCCAGGAGAATTCGATGATGGTAGATTTTGAGAACCACTCCTCTAGACTCGAGGTTCTCAAACTTGTACGTGCTGGCCTTACCTGGGGAGCCTCAACTCTTCTTCAGCCTGGGTCCCAGCCCCAGGGACTGTGTTTAGCTGGCATAGATGAGGCCTGGGCTTTGGGAGTTTTTAAGATTTCAGGTGAGCTAATGGGCAGACAAGTCTGGGAACTACAAGGCCAGACTGCGATTAGTTTTTTCCCTATACCAGCGATGTGTGTGTGTGGCCTCAGTCACTTCAGTCATGTAGTCATGTCAGACTCCATAGAGTCTGACATATGCAACCCTATGGATTAAAGGCTCTTCTGTCCTTGGGATTCTCCAGGCAAGAATACTAGAGTGGGTAGCCTTGCCCTCCTCTAGGGGATCTTCCCAATCCAGAGATTGAACCCGCATCTCCTGCGTCTCCAGGATTGCAGGTGAATTCTTTACCTCTGAGTCACTGGGGAAACCCATACCAGTGATAGGGCAGTTATAAAAGAGTCCAGAGAGAAAGGCAATTGAGTTTGTTCCTCACTTGAGATAGAGGGTGGGTCATTTCATAACCTTATCGCCTGTCTTTCATTTCCTGCTCCCTCCAATTTGATGCTGCCCTTCCCTGCAACAGGCTATTCTGTCCTGGCTCTGACCTTCTGCCATGAGTGCTGACCTTGGGTATTTCTTGAACGGAAGTTGTACTGCCTAGGCTGTGCTCCAGTGAAGCTGTTACGGAAGGTTGCTGTGGGCATAGAGAGGAGGTCTCCTGTGGAGGAGTGGGCTTTCCCCAGGCTGCCACGTGTGAAGGGTCTTCAGAGAGAACACCCAAGCTGGGAAGCAGGGACTTTGACCAGAGGAAAGATGAGCTCAGGTTATTCTCTGGGCTTCTCCCTCCAAGAAGCTCGAGCCTCAGTGTGTCTGGACAGTGATGTGCCCCTTCTGGCAGCATCAGTGACAACTCTGAAGAGACTATAAAGCTTGAGACCAGGAGCCAGGCACTGAGAGGCGGCTGCACTTGCTGGACACCCACTGTGTGGCTTGCCTCAGAGCAACTGGATGTTTCTATGGTAAGTCCCCGATGTACGGATGAGTTCCATTCCAAGAGCACCTTTGTAAGTCCAATCTGTTCATAAGTCCACCAAAGTTAGCCAGGTCCCCAACTAACACAATCAGCTGTATAGTACTGTACTGTCATAGGCTTGTAACACTTTCAACACAAATAGTATGTCCAAAAAAAAAGCAAAAAATAAAGAAAACATTTTTAATCTTATAGTCTAATGCCTTGAAAAGTACAGTAGTACAGCATGACAGTTAGCATACAGGGGTTGGCAAGCATGTTCACATCTTTGAACATTTGTAACTTGCTTCCCTGATGGCTCAATCAGTAAAGAATCTGCTTGCAATGCAGTAGATCACCAACAGTGAAAGCGACTTGGTTCAATCGCTGGGTTGAGAAGATCCCCTGGAGAAGGAAATGGCAACCCACTCCAGTAGTCTTGCCTGGGAAATCCCATGGACAGAGGAGCCTGGTGGGCTGCAGTCCATAGGGTTGCAAGAGCTGAACAGGACTTTAGCAACTAGACCACCACCACAGCAACCTGAAGGTTTGTATGTAGAGGACTTACTGTCCTGAGAGAGTCGGAGGCCTTCCTTCAGAGACTGAAGGCCCCCGGGGTCTCCCCAGGACCACATGGCTCCCAACCCAAACTGGAGAGTTGATTCCTCTCAAATGTTACACATCCTCCAAACTCACCTCTCTCCCATCCTTCCTCCCCATTCTTCATATTCCATCCCCCCAGGAAAATTCTAAAGGTTGGGTGATGCTCATCAGGTTGGATTCGTAATTTTTTCTGAAGCCATTGCAGTGTATGGGACATGCATCGTATGTTAGAGTGGGTGTGAGGCAGGTGGGGATCAGGGATGTGATGATAAGACACTTTTCGGTTTCTTTAAAAGACTCCAAATGGGTGGCCATCCATATCAGTATGTTGCCAGCAAGGTGATTCAATACAGAACTAAAGGTTTACTTGGCAACTGCTAAATTTGGGGAGTACAGAATCTGTAAGAGTTGGTGCAGGCCCTGGAGGGGCCAACTTCGTTTGTGGCGGTGGTGGCCATGTAGTAAAGCTGACGCTTGTGCAATGCGTCAGCGTGTGGAATGTGACCAAAAGAAACAAAGTCGCTCAGTTGTGTCTGACTCTCTGTGACCCCATGGACTATATAGTCCATGGAATTCTCCAGGCCAGAATACTGGAATGGGTAGCCTTTCCCTTCTCCAGGGGATCTTCCCAACCCAAGAATAGAACCGTGATCAAACGCAATAGACATCAATTCTGTATCACTTGCCAAGGAAAATGTTTTTCCTGTATTTCTGCAATTTCTCATCCTGTCAGTGGATTCTCAGAACCCTGTTTTAAGCCTGTGAACAATGAAAATACTCCAAAGAAGGCAGAACAAGGTGGCAATTCAGTTTCCAGACACCTGTCTGAAGCAGAGCAGCGCAGACAGCTTGGACTCTGCACACATTGAAACGTACATGAGGGTGAAATAAACTTTTACTTTATGCCACTGCATTTTGTTGCAGAAGTTGAAATTTGCCCCAAATACCCTTAGCATGTTGGAAATATGGCTGAGGACTTCCAGGACAACTGACATGAGACTTTAAATCACATGTGGGATTTTCTCTCATGGCTGATAAGACAAAAGTAATACTATCACCCTGTCACTTATTTTAATTTAGGGTGCTAATGAAAAATTTTATGCACCAGAGAAATTTTTGACACCCTGTCCATGATAACACAAAATAAGAAATAATTTATTTTTGTGTGTTGAGTTATGTCTTAAGACATTTAGCACAACTGGTTGAAATTGGTAAGCCGACCTGCAAGCGATGCTTCTTCCATGCTAGGGGTTTTCGCTTTCCCTGTCAGGAAATCTCTATCTAAGTAGCAAATTTTATCTACTCTCTGCCTTATTTACTTACCTTGAGCTAATGAATTAGAAGTGGAATATAGCATGGATGTGGGGTAATTAACACAGCAGCTTGGATACGCTTAAGTTGCTTGACCCTTGCAAAGGTTCAGTGCTGTCTTCATGACTTCAACACACGTTACAGTAGTCCGGTCTGCTTGAAGGGCAGTGGTTCAGCAGTGGATTGCAAATGAACAGACTTGTTAGACCATCCACAGAAAATGCCCCATGTCAGCTCACAGGAAAGACTGTTCAGAGACTCAGCCTTTAGTTTGACAGATAGTCCTACATTGAAGCCATTCTATAAGAGCTGATAAGACAGATAACCAGGTATGATTTGACACTCTCAGATGTATTGAAATTGGATTTGACACTCTCAGATGTATTGAAATTGGACTTTTCTACGTTAAAATCAGTTTCCAAAAAATAAAAATGTACCAGCATAAACCACACTCCCTGAGTAGTGGGATAAAGGCTAAATTCAAAAACCGGTTCTTAATAATAATGGTGCTTGCCATGCACCAGGATTGTTCTAAGAGCTTTACATGTATTTAGGTAATTCAATCTTTTCACTGATGTAGGTGCTATAAGCGTCATTACTTTACAGATTATATTCTGAGACCCAGAGGCATTGAGAAACTGGCTCCAGGTCACACTTCCTGAGTATTGACGCCTGGATAGAATTCAAGCTGTCTGGTCATAGAATCAATGCTCTTAACTTCTAAACCAAACAGTCCACATAGCCTACGGTGATAGCGTCATGTTTTGAGAAAAATTGCCAATAGTCTTCACTTCTTCTTTACCAGAAAAAGATTGAATGAACAGCTATAAGTGAAAGTTTCTGAGCTCAGTACAATATTGTGGTACATGTTTACATCACTACTCTAGAATTCCATAATTCTCCAAATATCTGGAATGTGATTGCCCTAAATGGAAAAAGCACTGTACAAAGATTCTGTTAGGTTAGCAACTTCCTAAATTTGTGAGCAGCTGCTTTCTCTCAGGAAATATGAAACCATATAAAATTAAATTTTGCACCCAGTAGAAGGATTCAATGTTGAATTCTGTTCTGCATATTAGTATGGAAATATAAAGCTTGATATTGATAACTTTATACAAAATATGTCATATGTCATTTTCACACTTAAATCTGCATCCTCAAGTAAGAAAAATATATATATAAAATAAATTTGTTCTGATTTATAAATTTTCATTTTTTCTTCTTCAAATATAAAACAGAATCTTCAGTATCACAGAGGTTTATATCACTTGTTTAGACCACAACTCAATTAAAAAAAAAACTACATAAACTCCTAACAGTTTATTTCTTTCATCTATTTTCATTAGGTGAAAATGCTGTAAGCATTTGAACTGTGCCCTCAGTTATCTATCAGTGTGGATTTATTGATTAAATGGCAACATTACTAAACTCTCAGTTCAGTTCAATTGAGTCGCTCAGTCGTGTCCGATTCTTTGTGACCCCATGGACTGCAGCACGCCAGGCTTCCCCGTCCATCACCAACTCCCAGTGTTTACTCAAACTCATGTCCATTGAGTCGGTGATGCCATCCAACCATCTCATCCTCTGTCGTCCCCTTCTCCTGCCTTCAATCTTTCCAGTATCAGGGTCTTTTCAAACAAGTCAGTTCGTCGCATCAGGTGGCCAAAGCATTGGAGTTTCAGCTTCAGCATCAGTCCTTCCAATGAACACCCAGGACTGATTTCCTTTAAGATAGACTGGCTGAATCTCCTTGCAGTCCAAGGGACTCTCAAGAGTCTTCTCCAACACCATAGTTCAAAATCATCAATTTTTCGGTGCTCAGCTTTCTTTATAGTCCAACTCTCACGTCCATACATGACTACTGGAAAAACCATAGCCTTGACTAGACAGACGTTTGTTGGCAAAGTAATGTCTCTGCTTTTTAATGTGCTGCCTAGGCTGGTCATAACTTTCCTTCCAAGGAGTAAGCATCTTTTAATTTCATGGCTGCAACCACCATCTGCAGTGATTTTGGAGCCCCACAAAATAAAGTCTGATGCTGTTTCCACTGTTTCCCCATCTATTTCCCATGAAGTGATGGGACCAGATGCCATGATCTTAGTTTTCTGAATCTTGAGCTTTAAACCAACTTTTGCATAGGAGGGTCCAATAAGTTGGGAGACTGGGACTGACGTATATACATTGTTATGTGTAAAATGGATAACTAATAAGAACCTACTGTGCAGGAGGGCTGAGAGGAGCTACTCCACATTCAAGGTCAGGAGGGACAGCTGTGAGAAGATACCCCTTGTCCAAGGTAAGGAGCAGTGTCTGCGCTTTACTGGAGCAGCTGTGAAGAGATACCCCACGTCTAAGGTAAAAGAAACCCAAGTAAGATGGTAGGTGTTGCGAAGGGGAATCGGAGGGCAGACACACTAAAACCATAATCACAGAAAACTAGCCAATCTGACCACAGGACCACAGTCTTGTCTAACTCAATGAAACTAAGCCATGCTGTGTGGGGCCACCAAGACGGTCGGGTCATGGTGGAGAGTTCTGACAGAATGTGGTCCACTGGAGAAGGGAATGGCAAACCACTTCAGTATTCTTGCCTTGAGAACCCCATGAACAGTCTGAGAAGACAAAATGATAGGATACTGAAAGAGGAACTCCCCAGGTTGGTAGGTGCCCAGTATGCTACTGGAGATCAGTGGAGAAATAACTCCAGAAAGAATGAAGAGATGGAGCCAAAGCAAAAACAATACCCAGGTGTGGATGTGACTGGTAATAGAAGCAAGGTCCGATGCTGTAAAGAGCAATATTGCATAGGAACCTGGAATGTTAGGTCCATGAATCAGGGCAAACTGGAAGTGGTCAAACAGGAGATGGCAAGAGTGACTGTCGGCATTCTAGGAATCAGCGAACTAAAATGGACTGGAATGGGTGAATTTAACTCAGATGACCATTATATCTACTACTGTGGGCAGGAATCCCTTAGAAGAAATGGACTAGCCATCATGGACAGCAAAAGAGTCTGAAATGCAGTACTTGGATGCAATCTCAAAAATGACAGAATGATCTCTGTTCATTTCCAAGGCAAACCATTCAATATCACAGTAATCCAAGCCTATGCCCCAACCAGTAATGCTGAAGAAGCTGAAGCTGAATGGTTCTATGAAGACACACAAGACCTTTTAGAACTAACACCCAAAAAAGATGTCCTTTTCATTATAGGGGACTGGAATGCAAAAGTAGGAAGTCAAGAAACACCTGGAGTAACAGGCAAATTTGTCCTTGGAGTACAGAATGAAGCAGGGCAAAGGCTAATAGAGTTTTGCCAAGAGAACACACTAATCATAGCAAACACCCTCTTCCAACAACACAAGAGAAGACTCTACACATGGACATCACCAGATGGTCAACACCAAAATCAGATTGATTCTATTCTTTGCAGCCAAAGATGGAGAAGCTCTATACAGTCAGCAAAAACAAGACCTGGAGCTGACTGTGGCTCAGATTATGAACTCCTTATTGCCAAATTCAGACTTAAACTGAAGAAAGTAGGAAAAACCACTAGACCATTCAGGTATAACCTAAATCAAATCCCTTATGACTATACAGTGGAAGTGAGAAATAGATTTAAGGGACTAGATCTGATAGACAGAGAGCCTGATGAACTATGGACGGAGGTTCGTGACATTGTACGGGAGACAGGGATCAAGACCATCCTCATGGAAAAGAAATGCAAAAAGGCAAAATGGTTGTCTGAGGAGGACTTACAAATAGCTGTGAGAAGAAGAGAAGTGAAAAGCAAAGGAGAAAAGGAAAGATATTCCCATTTGAATGCAGATTTCCAAAGAATAGCCAGGAGAGATAAGAAAGCTTTCCTCAGCCATCAATGCAAAGAAATAGAGGAAAACAATAGAATGGGAAAGACTAGAGATCTCTTCAAGAAAATTAGAGATATCAAGAGGACATTTCAGGCAAAGATGGGTTCGATAAAGGACAGAAATTGTATGGGCCTAACAGAAGCAGAAGATATGAAGAAGAGGTGGCAAGAATACACAAAAGAACTGTACAAAAAAGATCTTCATGACCCAGATAATCACAATGGTGTGATCACTCACCTAGAGCCAGACATCCTGGAATGTGAAGTCAAGTGGGCCTTAGAAAGCATCACTATGAACAAAGCTAGTGGATGTGATGGAATTCCAGTTGAGCTATTTCAAATCCTAAAAGATCATGCTGTGGAAGTGCTGCACTCAATATGCCAGCAAATTTGGAAAACTCAACAGTGGCCACAGGACTGGAAAAGGTCAGTTTGCATTCCAATCCCTAAGAAAGGCCATTCCAAAGAATGCTCAAACTACCGCACAATTGTACTCATCTCACACACTAGTAAGGTAATGCTCAAAATTCTCCAAGCCCGGTTTCAGCAATATGTGAACTATGAACTTCCAGATGTTCAAGCTGGTTTTAGAAAAGGCAGAAGAACCAGAGATCAAATTGCCAACATCTGCTGGATCGTCAAAAAAGCAAGAGAGTTCCAGAAAAACATCTATTTCTGCTTTATTGACTATGCCAAAGCCTTCGACTCTGTGGATCACAATAAACTGGGGAAAATTCTGAAAGAAATACCAGACCACTTGACATGCCTCTTGATAAACCTGTATGCAGGTCAGGAAGCAACAGTTAGAAGTGGACATAGAACAGCAGACTGGTTCCAAATAGGAAAAGGAGTATGTCAAGGCTGTATATTGCCACCCTGCTTATTTAACTTATATGCAGAGTACATCATGAGAAACGCTGGGCTGGAAGAAGCACAAACTGAAATCAACAGTGCCAGGAGAAATATGAATAACCTCAGATATGCAGATGACACCACCCTTATGGCAGAAAGTGAAGAGAAACTAAAAAGCCTCTTGATGAAAGTGAAAGAGGAGAGTGAAAAAGTTGGCTTAAAGCTTAATATTCAGAAAACTAAGATCATGGTATCTAGTCCCATCACTTCATGGGAAATAGATGGGGAAACAGTGGAAACAGTGTCAGGCTTTATTTTCTTGGGTTCCAAAATCACTGCAGATGGTGATTGCAGCCATGAAATTAAAAGAAACTTACTCCTTGGAAGGAAAGTTATGACCAACCTAGACAGCATATTAAAAAGCAGAGACATTACTTTGCCAACAAAGGTCCCTCTGGTCAAGGCTACGGTTTTTCCAGTAGTCATGTATGGATGTGAGAGTTGGACTGTGAAGAAAGCTGAGCACCAAAAATTGATGCTTTTGAACTATGGTGTTGGAGAAGACTCTTGAGAGTCCCTTGGACTACAAGGAGATCCAATCAGTCCATCCTAAAGGAGATCAGTCCTGGGTGTTCATTGGAAGGACTGATGTTGAAGTTGAAACTCCAGTACTTTGGCCACCTGATGGGAAGAGTTGACTCATTGGAAAAGACCCTAATGCTGGGAGGGATTGGGGGCAGGAGGAGAAGGGGACGACAGAGGATGATATGGTTGGATGGCATCACCAACTCGATGGACATGAGTTTGAGTAAACTCTGGGATTTGGTGATGGACAGGGAGGCCTGGTGTGCTGCAACTCTTGGGGTCACAAAGAGTTGGACAGGACTGAGTGACTGAACTGAACTGTATAGCACAGGGAACTCTGCTCAGTGCTCTGTGGTGACCAAAATGGGAAGGAAATCCAAGGAAGAGGTGTCATGTATATATATATATATATATATATATATATACGGGGGAGAGAGAGAGAGAGAGAAGAAGGCAATGGCAATCCACTCCAGTATTCTTGTCTGGAAAATCCCATGGATGGAGGAGCCTGGTAGGCTGTGGTCCATGGGGTCGCTGAGAGTCGGACACGACTGAGCGACTTCACTTTCACTTTTCACTTTCACGCATTGGAGAAGGAACTGGCAACCCACTCCAGTGTTCTTGCCTGGAGGATCCCCGGCCTGGTGGGCTGCAGTCTATGGGGTCACACAGGGTTGGACACACACATGTGGCTGATTCACTTTGCTGTACAGCAGAATCTAACACAACATTGCGAACAACTATAGTCCATAAAGTTCTTTATAAAAGTGGCATAGGAATATAGCCTCCAGATAGATAGAAGACCAAAACTAAAAGGTAAAACTAAAATGTTAATAGAAGTTATTATAAGAAAATATCTTCATGACATAGGCATAGAAAAAAATTTTTTTATTATCCCTGACTGGAACTTAAAACTTATAAGTGTACAATCATTGGCCACAATTTTGGATAGGATCATGCCTTTTTCTTTGTATACGTTTCTGCTGAGTGGAGTTTTATGTGCTTTCCTAAATAGATCACAATTGTTTTAACATTGTCAAAAATTAATTGCCTTAAGATACACAATTAGAGAAATCTCACTATATGCTTTTATTTTTTGCTGGTGCAAAATCATAAGTATACAACTTGTTGAAAGTTTGCACGTGTATACAACTTTGCAGCCACCACAAATATCTAAATATAGATCTTTTTCTCATCCCAGAAAATTCCCTTGCACTATTTCAAGGGGGAAAAAAAAATCCCTGACCACCGTTTTTCTTTTTCAATCAGAAAAAAGTTATAAAAAACATATTATTAAGTTTTTTTTCATAGAATTGTTTCATCTCATTTGAATTCTGAAATTTACTAGCATAAAGTTGGTCATAGTATCCTTGCATAATTCTTTAAATAATAATAACTATAGGATCTGTAGTAATGCTTCTTTTTTCAAGAATGATATGGATATTCCCCCCCTCCTTTTTATCTTGAACAGTCTTACTAGTGATTCATCAAATATATTTTTTTAAAGAATCAACTTTTGGCCTGGTTGATTTTCTCTTATATATGCTGGTTTTTATTTCATTTGTTTCTACTTTTATTATTCCTTTTCTTATACTTTCTTTGGGTTAAATTGATTCTCCTTTTCTAACTTCTTGGACTGAATGCTTAGGTCATTGTTTTTAAAACTTTCTATTTTTTAAAAAATACATGTATTTAAACGTATAAATTCCTGCTAAGTAACTGCATCTCACAATTTCTGAATATGTTTTTGTAATCTTTCAGCTCAGAAGACTTACTAATTTCCAATATAATTGCTTCTTTGACCTAGAAGTCATTTAGAAGTGCTCAAATGTATTTTAATGTCTAAGAGATTTCCTATTTTTATCTCTTTTTTGAATTGTAACTTAATTCCTTAGTCTCTCTGTTTACTTTTTTGGTGAAGTAAATATGTGACTCCAATTACACATATGTTAGAAGCTTGATTATGTCCCATAGGACTCTTATCTTCCTGTATCTAAGTTTGGTTTTCTTTGTATTTTTCTTATCTATACTTCCATTTGGCTATTTTCTATACACCTGTTTTGAATTCACGAATTATGACTTCTCCTGTGTCACTCTAGTTCTTAATTCATTCACTGATTTCTATTAATTTTATTTAGGTATTTTAATTTTCAAATATTGATTTTGCTTTTTGTGAGCATTTAAATTCTATATTAAAATGTTCTTCTTTTCAACCATTTTATGTATCCTTTTCCTATGTGTGTATTATTTTTCAAAGCACAGTAATAACAGTGATGTTAAAGTCCTTGTTTGTAGGGCCAAAACTAGGATGAGGCTAGTGAGTTGCCCAGAGCACAGTATTAAATGAACAACTTACATTCAAGATAATGTAAATTTGCACTCTGGAACCTCACCTCATCCATTTAGTCCTGGAACATAGTTCTTTCTCCTGTGTGTGGCCTTTCTGGGCTCTCTGCGGTATTCACCAAGATCCTTCCACTCTGACTGAGCCAGAATTATTTTAATATATACCCACTCTGTGACCCCTAAAATCCCTGTTGAGCTTTTAGCCTCTCAGCAGCTCCTGATTTGAATCTTCCAGGATCTCACCTTAGGCATGCACAGCTTAGAAATAAGCAATACTTTCAAGCAGACATTTTGAGCTTCCATTCTGCAACTTCCTTTTCTCCAGTGCCCTGACACCCAAATCCCAGCAGTCTTAGTGATTCCAAATTCCATCTTCATGTCTCCCATCTTTTGGATTGCTACTCATTTCTCGGGCTCATTTGTCTGTACCATGGTTTGGAAAATGCCCTGAGAAACAAAGACTTAGTGAATGTGGTGCTCAACTCATGTGCTTCTCATTCCTCAGGGATTTTGAAATATAGAAAGATGACTGTAAGAGATCAGTAACAGATTAGAGGGATGCCAAACAGCATTTGTTTCACAAAGTGACCATTGAGGATTATCAAGTAATGATATTTTGGGGTTTGATTGAATCTTTTTTAGGTCCTTGAATATGTATTAATAGATACATTGAGGTAAGAGGACAGGGAAAGAAGTAAACAGTAGAGGAGCTAGTGTAGACGCTGATCAGCTTCCAGATCAGCATCTTGGAAGCTGAAGAATAATGCTACCAATTCCTTTTTGGTACAAGTGCTAAATCCTTGCATCCTGGGATATGTGTTTGGGAAGATGCAAAGCATCTCCTCCCTTTGTTCAGGTGGTTTTGATTTCATGAAGAAAAGCCAAAATGTTTCATGAGATAAGCCCTCATTGTATTTTTTTCTCAATCTTGTGTCGTCTGACAAATAATTAGTGTCAATTTTAACATTAGGTCAACTGTGCATCTTGTTTTCAGTTTTGTTTTATGTTTTCAACCTTTCTTGTGTCTTTTCAGGTATTTTGGGGAGACATCAAGAGAGGATACACCGGTGGCTGCTAGCCAATTGCCTATTCAAACAGATGTCTCACTGGAATCATTTATTATGGTTTCAAAGGATTTAATTTTTGAAATCTTCCCAAACTCTTGAGTCATATTTCCTTCTACAGCTTCATAGCATTGAATCATTAGTAATTTTCTTTTAAAGTTTCTCTGAAAGTTAAAGTACATTTAAATGTACTTTAAAAAGTAGGGGGGATTTGAGTCACTAAGCAACAAAAAATGTTAAATATGTAAGAATAACTCTAATAAGAAATATAAAGAAAACTTAAGAAGACCTTAAGATCGGAATGCAGACTTGTCTAAGTAAATCAGCTTTGTTCCTAAATCTTAAAGATGGTGATGGCCTCAAATTAGTGTACATTATCTGAGTAATGACACTAATCAAAATTGTGAAGTCTGAAACTATTATTCCAAAATTCACCTCAATAAGCACAATAAAAATAAAAAGCATGTCCTATATTTCTTTTTTTTTTTAAGATGAAAAGAGAGAGGAGAGGAAGAACTTATCCTATAAGATTTGAAATTATTAAAATTTGTTGTAAAAATACCTGGCTCACTGGATCATAATGGGTTATTAAAAGGCCTTAAAATACACACAATGGTGTGATCACTTACCTAGAGCCAGGCATCCTGGAATGTGAAGTCAAGTTGGCCTTAGGAAGCATCACTACGAACAAAGCTAATGGAGGTGATGGAATTCCAGTTGAGCTGTTTCAAATCCTAAAAGACGGTGCTGTGAAGTGCTGCACTCAGTATGCAGGTAAATTTGGAAAACTCAGCATTGGCTACAGGACTGGAAAAGGTCAGTTAGCATTTCAATCCCAAAGAAAGGAAATGCCAAAGAATGCTCAAACTACCGCACAATTGCACTCATCTCACACGCTAGCAAAGTAATGCTCAAAATTCTCCAAGCCAGGCTTCAATAGTATGTGAACCATGAACTTCCAAATGCTCAAGCTGGATTTAGAAAAGGCAGAGGAACCAGAGACCAAATTGCCAACATCTGCTGGATCGTTGAAAAAGCAAGAGAGTTCCAGAAAAGCATCTATTTCTGCTTTATTGACTATGCCAACGCCTTTGACTGTGTGGATCCCAACAAACTGTGGAAAATTCTTCAAGAGATGGGAATACCAGACCACCTTACCTGCCCCCTGAGAAATCGGTATGCAGCTCAAGAAGGAACAGTTAGAACTGGACATGGAACAACAGACTGTTTCCAAATTGGGGAAAGAGTACATCAGGGCTGTATATTGTCACCCTGCTTACTTAACTTATATGCAGAGTACATCATGTGAAATGCTGGGCTGGATGAAGCACAGCAGGAATCAAGATTGCCAGGAGAAATATCAGTAACCTCAGTTACACAGATGACACCACCCTTATGGCAGAAAGTGAAGAAGAACTAAAGAGCCTCTTGATGAAAGTGACAGAGGAGAGTGAAAAAATCAGCTTAAAGCTCAACATTCAGAAAACTAAGATCATGGCATCCGGTCCCATCACTTCATGGCAAATAGATGGGGAAACAATGGAAACAGTGAGAGACTCTATTTTTCTGGGCTCCAAAATCACTGCAGGTGGTGAGTGCAGCCATGAAATAAAAAGACACTAACTCCTTGGAAGAAAAGCTACAACCAACTAGACAACATATTAAAAAGCAGAGATATTACTTTGCCAACAAAGGTCTGTCTGGTCAAAGCTATGGTTTTTCCAGTAGTCATGTATGAATGTGAAAGTTGGACTATAAAGAAAGCTGAGTGCCAAAGAACTTATGCTTTTGAACTGTGGTGTTGGAGAAGACTCTTGAGAGTCCCCTGGACAGCAAGGAGATACAACCATACCATCCTAAAGGAAATCAGTCCTGAATATTTATTGGAAGGACTGATGTTGAAGCTGAAACTGCAATACTTTGGTCACCTGATGTGAGAGCTGACTCATTGGAAAAGACCTGGATGCTGGGAAAGATTGAAGGCAGGAGGAGAAAGGGATGACAGAGCATGAGATGGTTGGATGGCATCACCAACTTTATGGACATGAGTTTGAGTAAACTCTGGGAATTGGTGATGGACAGGGAAGCCTGGCATGCTGCAGGCCATGGGGTCGCAAAGAGTCAGACACAACAGAGCAACTGAACTGAACTGAAAATACATAAGGATTTTGATATAATTTTATTGCTATTACACTTGATTCAAAAAAACTTTTAATAAATGTTGCCAAGAAGTTTCTCAGTACTTTAGAAAAAGAGATTAACTTTCATCTCACATGTTATATAAGAAATGAATTCCCGTTGACTAAATAAATAAATGCTAGAAATACACTATCAAAGAGAGTACAGCATGTTTTACTAAAAAACAAAAACTCAACAAAAGATACACTAAATCAATAAATTACTGTTAATAGGGATATATTTGTGTTTTGATGACAGATTAATCTCCATATTTTCAAAGTAGCTTTTTATATTGATAAGGAATAAAGAAAACAAATGAAAAATGGATGCATAATATGATTAGACACTTCATAGAATAGTGAATCCCAAACAAGCAAGTAATCCAATAATCCATTCAACAAACATGAAAATGTTGTTCACCTCTCTCATGGTCAGGGAAATTTCAAATTAAGGTAACAACCACATATCATTTGTAATCACCACATTTGTCAAAATTAATGAGTAATAACACCTATTATTGGCAGGGATGTGGGAAAAAAAGAAGATTTTTGCCCATTACACTTGGAATGCACATTGTTTCAGCACATTTTGGAAAATAACTTGACAGCATTTATTAAAGTTAAAGCTAGGCATACCTTTTGACTCAGTACTCCCATAGAAATATGAGCGTAAATATGGAGAACAGTGTGGGGGAAAGATGTCAGTTACAGATCAGTTTATAATGACAAAAATCTTGACAATAGTATGAACTCATGAAAATAATGGTTGAATATATTTTGGAACATCAGCAGAATAGAATATTATACAGTCACTTAAAGAATATTAGACCCTTATCAGCTTACTTGGAGGAACTTCCAAAACACACTGTTAGTGACTTAGATGGGAGTAGGAATGAACAGGAAGTTCTCTCTTAGAGCTAGAAAATGCTCAGAAGTTGCAAATGGGGAAAGTTCAGCAAAAGGAGAAAGCAAATCCAGCCGATAATGAATTATGCATGTATTTATCATGTCTTGAGAATGGGGTTGGAATTTGGAGCATGGGAGAAGGCACAAGGGAAAAAATGATTTCAATGTCAAATGTATTTATTAATCATAACTCAAAACAGGGATTGGGTGGGAAACTCCAGCTGGAAGTGATGTAGAAAAAGGAAAGGCTGAGTGTACGTTGTAAACACGTTCATGTTTTTGGGACCAAGGATGGCTAGGGTGAGATCAAGGGCTCAGGAGGAATGGCAGGGTGTGAAACACAGAGAAATGAGAGTATTCATAGCTCATTTTCTGCTTACACAACTTTGAGATGAATGTGGTCTTCATAACTTCACAGGCCTATATAGCACAGGAAATCAGACATCTTTACAATACAAGGATGCTTTCCTTTGGGGTCTCAAGAAAGAAAATTCTTACATTCTCTCTATCCCCACTCTGATCTCATCAGGAAGCCTGCTCCATTGGTATCAAGAAGGTCATTTAACCCATTCAGTGGGTGGCCTGATTGCTGACTGCCATCAGCCACAGATCTGGGGGCTGAGATTCCACTGTAAGTAAGGCTCAGTGGTAAAGAATTTGCCTGCTAATGCAAAGGCACAGGAACTGCGAGTTCGATCTCTAGAATGGGAAGATGCCCTGGAGGAGGAAATGGTAACCCACTCCAGTATTCTTGCCTGGAGAATTCCATGGACAGAAGAGCCTACAGGACTACAGTCCATAGGGCCACAAAAAGTCATACATGACTGGGCAACTGAGAAAGAATTAATTCCACTACAAACATGACTTGTGATGAAAATCTTTTTTCAGGCAAGCATCTTCATGTCATTGTTGTTTTTTTAACTGTATTTGTATACTGACTTAAGCTGTAGAAGCAGTGTAAAGTAAGGAACATCTGGATCTGTATAATAGATCAATGTCTCTTATCCTCTGTAATGAGGTTAAATCTAAAGGATTGCTATGAAGATCCAATGAAACTTTTCAAGTGAAATCATGATGTAAATCTAAGGAATAAGCAAATGGAAGATTTGCTATTGAAATGGAGCAGTTCTCTATGGTTCTTCCCCTACTCCCTTCCCATGTCATCAGCCTGCCTTTTGTCTGTGGAAAAAATTTAGCCAAAGAATAAGTTTAATCAGAGAAGTGAGAAAATGCAGAAACAAAGGGAAACTGTCTAGTAAGACTAAATAATAGTGTAGTCATTAAGCAAAATCAAGGACTTTTTCATTACTCTTTGAGGCCTATCAATAATATTCTGATTCATATCCTGAGAGCTGTCTTTTAGATACTGAAACCCCCACTAGGTAGAAGAAGTTAACTACCTGATGACCAGATTGTATCTATGACATAACCTGCCACAATTCTGAGAACTGGTCTCAAGGAAATGGGAACAAACCAACCCTGGTACTGAAGATACAATTTAGTTCAGTTCAGTCTCTCAGTTGTGTCCAACTCTTTGTGACCCCATGGACTGCAGCATGCCAGGCCTCCCTGTCCATCAGCAACTCCTGGAGTTTACTCAAACACCTGTCTATTGAGTTGGTGATGCCATCCAACCATCTCATCCTCGGTCGTTCCCTTCTCCTCCTGCCTTCAATCTTTCCCAGCATTAGGGTCTTTTCAAATGAGTCAGGTCTTCGCATCAGGTGGCCAAAGTATTGGAGTTTCAGCTTCAGCATCAGTCCTACCAATGAATATTCAGGATGGACAGCTGGATCTCCTTGCAGTCCAAGGAACTCTCAAGAGTCTTCTCCAACACCACAGTTCAAAAGCATAGGTTCTTCGACACTCAGCTTTCTTTAAAGTCCAACTTTCACATCCATACATGACTACTGGAAAAACCATAGCTTTGACTAGATGGACCTTTGTTGGCAAAGTAATGTCTCTGCTTTTTAATATGCTGTCTAGGTTGGTTATAGCTTTTCTTCCAAGGAGCAAGTGTCTTTTAATTTCATGGCTGCAATCACCATCTCTAGTGATTTTGGAGCCCAGAAAAATAGTCTTTCACTATTTCCATTGTTTCCCCATCTATTTACCATGAAATGATGGGACCAGATGTCATGATCTTAGTTTTCTGAATGTTGAGATTTTAGCCAACTTTTTCCCTCTCCTCTTTCACTTTCATCAAGAGGCTCTTTAATTCTTCTCTTTCTGCCATAGGGGTGGTGTCATCTGCGTATCTGAAGTTATTGATATTTCTCCTGGCAGTCTTGATTCCAGCTTGTGCTTCATCCAGCCTGGCATTGTGCATGATGTACCCTGCATGTAAGTTAAATAAGCAGGGTGACAATATACAGCCTTGATGTACTTCTTTCCCAATTTGGAACCAGTCTGTTGTTTCATGTCTGGTTCTAACTATTCCCTCTTGACCTGCATACCGATTTCTCAAGAGGCAGGTCAGGTGGTCTGGTATTCCCATCTCTTGAAGAATTTTGCACAGTTTGTTGGGATCCACACAGTCAAAGGCATTGGCATAGTCAATAAAGCAGAAATAGGTGCTTTTCTGGAACTCTCTTGCTTTTTCAACGATCCAACAGATGTTGGCAATTTGGTCTCTGGTTCCTCTACCTTTTCTAAATCCAGCTTGAGCATCTGGAAGTTCATGGTTCACGTACTGCTGAAGCCTGGCTTGGAGAATTTTGAGCATTACTTTGCTAGCGTGTGAGATGAGTGCAATTGTGCGGTAGTTTGAGCATTCTTTGGCATTTCCTTTCTTTGGGATTGAAATGCTAACTGACCTTTTCCAGTCCTGTAGCCAATGCTGAGTTTTCCAAATTTGCCTGCATACTGAGTGCAGCATTTCACAGCACCGTCTTTTAGGATTTGAAACAGCTCAACTGGAATTCCATCACCTCCATTAGCTTTGTTCGTAGTGATGCTTCCTAAGGCCAACTTGACTTCACATTCCAGGATGCCTGGCTCTAGGTGAGTGATCACACCATCGTGGTTGTCTGGGTCACGAAGATCTTTTTTGTACAGTTCTTCTGTGTATTCTTTCCACCTCTTCTTGATATCTTCTGCTTCTGTTAGATCCATATCATTACTGTCCTTTATTGAGCCCATCTTTGCATGAAATGTTCCTTTGGTATCTCTAATTTTCTTAACGAGACCTCAATCTTTCCCATTCTATTGTTTTCCTCTATTTCTTTGCACTGATCACTCAGGAAGGCTTTCTTATTTCTCCTGGCTATTCTTTGGAACTCTGCATTCAAATGGGTATATCTTTCCTTTTCTCCTTTACCTTTCGTTTCTCTTCTGCTATATTTAAAATGGATAACCAATTAGGACCTAGTGTATAGCACACGGAACTCTGCTCAATGTTATGTAGCAGCCTGGGTGGGAGGGAAGTTGGGGGGAGAATGCCTACATGTATATGTATGGCTGAGTCCCTTCACTATTCACTTCAAACTATCACAGCATTGTTAAGTGGGTATAACCCAAAACAAAATTAAAAGTTAAAAATGAAATAAAGCAAATTTTCCTTTCCACCAGCTTGCTTCTTTATTGGCTTTTGAGTGGCAAGCATCTAGACCCCACTTTCAGTTACAGTAAACCACTCTAATAGCGGAAAGTGAAGTGGAACTAAAGAGCCTCTGGAAGAGGGTGAAAGAGGATAGTGAAATGCTGGCTTGAAATGCAACATCAAAAAAATAAGATCATGGCATCTGGTCCTATAACTTCATGGCAAATAGTAGGGGGGAAACTGGAAACAGTGACAGATTTTATTTTCTTGGGCTCCAAAATCACTACAGATGGTGACTGTAACCATGAAATTAAAAGATGCTTGCTCCTTGGAAGGGAAGCTCTGACAAACCTAGACAGTGTATTAAAAAGCAGAGATTTTTCCAACAAAGGTGCATATAGTCAAAGCTATGGTTTTTCCAGTTGTCAGGTGACCAAAGTATTGGAGTTTCAGCTTCAGCATCAGTCCTTCAAAAGAATATCCAGGATTGGTTTTCTTTAGGATTGACTGGTTGGATCTCTTTCCAGTCCAAGGGACTCTCAAGAGTCTTCTCCAACACCACTGGTCAAAAGCATCAGTTCTTCGGAGTTCAGCTTTCTTTATGGTCCAACTCTGCCATCCATACATGACTACTGGAAAAAACATAGCTTTGACTAGACAAATCTTTGCAGTCCATGAGGTTGCAAAGAGGTGGACATGGCCTAGTGATTGAACAACAACAATGACAACATTAAGTAGTTGTAATCTTAAAGAAATATTAAGCTAAGTAAGAGAGAAAAAGAATGAATCAACCTTATAAATGCTCAGATTATTATAAGTTTTGGGAGATTTCCAGTTGACTCTATTCATTTAGTATATTTTGAATAAATAATAACTCCTAGTTCTGATTTTAGTATATGTGCTGCTAAAGCGAGCACAACCATTAGTTCTGAATGAGCAGATGAGACTTTGAAAATTCTATGTGGATGTGTGTATCACATTGTAGAAATGAAAACGTACACAGTTGATCTGGAATCTGAGGGCAGTAGTTGCCTTTCATTCTCACATTCCAAAGTAAGAACTGATCATCTAAGTGTAACCTGGAAAGGGGGTGGCCAATAGCTAAATTGTGATCATTCTGATGCTTATAAAAGTTTGAAAGTTCCAGAGTGGATTTCTGAACAAAGTGTTATCGGGAGCAGCGAGGGTGCTGGGACTTCTGTCTTCTCCCATGGAGAATGTGATTCTCTTTTTTTTTTTGGAGGTGCTTCTCTTAACCTCAAGCCTAGTAAGTGAAGCTTCAAGGACCACACCCTGACTCCACACACACCCCTCTGGAGACAGCCCAGGGCTGCCCCAGCTGCCTAGGACAGTGGAGGACTGTGGCTGTAATAACTAAGCTCCCATTTACCTAGAGTGTAAGGCACAAGTTTCCTACAATAAGATGTGGTGTGTGTAAGGAAAAGAGCCTGGCTGGCCCCTTCTTTAAAGGGATGACTCTGCCCCAGTAGAGGAGATGTGACTTCAACAGACAACTTCAACTTCTGAGTTGGTTTGGGCACCAGAGAACCAACCAGTGTTAGTCACTCAGTCGTCCAACTCTTCGTGACCCCATGGACTTTAGTCCTGTGACCCCATGGACTGTAGCTCATCAGGCTCCTCTATCCATGGGAATTCTCTAGGTAAGAACACTGGAGTGGGTTGCCATTCCCTTCTCCAGGGGATCTTCTCAACCCAGGGATCAAACCCAGGTCTCCTGCAATGCAGGTGGATTCTTTCACCGCCTGAGGTAAAAAGAATCAGGGAAGCCATCTTACTAACAGAGAGAATCCTAAATTGACTACTGCATATAAGGTCCCTTGAAAAGACCCTGATGCTGGGAAAGATTGAAGGCAGGAAAAGAAGGGGATGACAGGGGATGACAGAGGATGAGTTGCTTGGATGGCATCACTGACTCATGGACATGAGTTTGGCTAACCTCCGGGAGTTGGTAATGGACAGGGAGGTCTGGCGTGCTGCAGTCCATGGGGTAGCAAGAGTTGGACATGACTGAGCAACTGAACTGAATGGAACTGAACTATAAGGTCCCAATTTCAAATTCCCAGGGGAAAGATTTCAATGAGCCCAGTTAGAATCAGTTATCTGTTCACTCAACTCAGGTCACTGTTATAGGGTCATATTGTGCAAATACCATTGCTAAGGGCTCCTTCGCAGGGGTGTGAGAAGAATTTTTATGCCAAGAATTCTCAGCCTGAGAAGAAATTGCAGAGATTGTCTACTGTGTATACATTCCAAGACACTGAATAAGAAAAATGAAAATAAAATAAGCCCATATAGCAAACAGAGAAAGAAAAAAAAATACAATGAGAAAGAAAGAGAAAGGAGGAAAAGAGAGAGAAAGAAAGATCATACTTATCAAATAGGTCACTGAACATATTAATAAATGGTCTAGACTTCTTATTAAAAGACATAAACTCTTAGAGGAGTTTATGGAGAAATAAAATAAAATACAACCCTATTTCAGAGTGAAATTTGTAGAATTCCAGCTACTAAGAGCAGAAGGAATGATGGAATTAGATGATCATTTTGTAGTCCATCATGTGAAAGAGGACACAGGCAACCATTTAGCAACTGCCTGGTAAAATCATCAGGAAAATTGATGGGAACTCTATAATGGCTGGACTAGGCTTACCACACCAGAACCTACTGACTCAATCCTTACATCTAGCATCACTCAGAATAAGACACTCATGACATATTCTTGGACAAGCAAACAAGCCTTAGCATCTAATCAAGCCTTTTCATTTGATTATCAGTTAGGAGGAAATAGACAAAGTAGGGGGGCATGTTAAATGATACCACAAGGAAGCAACCAACCAAATGTAGAATGTAGGAAATGCAACAGGACAAATGACCTGGTTATTTTAACAAATAAATGACATAAGAGAAAATGAGGGGAAGGGAGACTGTTAGAGATGAAAAGAATCCTTAGAGACTAATCAGTCAAATGCAATGTAAGGAACTTATTTGAACCCTGATTTCAATAAACTAACCATGCAATGTTATGGGTTTTTAAAAACTTTTTATTTTATACTGGAGTATAGCTGATTAGCAATGTTGTGATAGTTTCGGGTGGACAGCAAAAGGACTCAGTCATACATATACATGTATCCCTTCTCCACCAAACTACCCTCCCATCCAGCTTTCCACATAACATTGAGCAGAGTTCCCTGTGTTATATAGTAGGACCTTGTCGACTGTACATTTTAAATATAGCAGTGTGTACATGTCGATCACAAGCTCCCTAACTATCCCTTCCCCCCATCACAAGCTCCCTCACTATCCCTTCCCCCAACTCATCCTTCCCTGCTGGTTATGTCTGAGACAATCAGGGGACTATAAATTCAAACTGGGTATTAAATGATGTGAGGAATTGTTCATTTTGTTACGAGATCATGTACCATGGTTATCTTTAAAAAATCTTAAGATGATACAAAGTACTTATGGGCAAAGTGATATTAAAAATTGGATTTGCTTTAAAATGCTTTAGCCATCCTCCCAAAAAAAGTATGTGAGTGAATGATAAAACAAGGTTATGTTCATGTTGGTAATTGTTTAACTTAGCTGATTATGGCTCATATATCTATTCTCTCTGTTTTTGAGTAATTTTTTAAAATTTCCAGAATAAAATGCTTAGAAAACTTATCAGGCATTGTGTAAGCAGAAGTCAACATTGAATTATTAAGAGATATGCACTACAATATATAAAATAGATAACCAACAAGGATCTCCTGTATAGCATAGGGAACTATACTCAGTATTTTGTAATTACTGAAAGAAAAGACTGGGACATCCCTGAGCTCATATGGTAGAGAAACTGCCTGCATTGCAGGAGATCTGGGCTCCATCTCTGGGTCAGGAAGACCCTCTGGAGAAAGGAATGGCAACCCAGTCTAATATTCTTGCCTGGAGAATCCCAGGGACAGAGGAGCCTGGTGCATTACAGTCTGTGGGGTCGCAAAGAGTCAGACATGACTGAGTGACTAACACCCAAAAGGAAGAAGAATCTGAAAAAGAATATATATATACTCATATATATGTATATATATGAATCACTGTGCTAAATACATGAAACTAACACAACAGTGTAAATTAACTATACTTTAATAAAATGTTTAAAATTTTTTTAATAAAAAATAAATTTAAAAGTAATCATTAACTGTATTACATTTGTTTTATTTCCCTTCTGCTAAGGAGAGTATCTAAAATGCCCCTCTTTTTTCCCCTCTGAGGATTTCTAGGCTTCTGCTCTTGGATACCTTGATTTATCGCCCAGTGAAACCACCCTCCAAACACCCAACCAAATCATCCACCATCATATCCTTGAAAGTGGCTTCAGGAGAAAGGTAGCATGAAAATGAGGGACTGAGTCCAACAGCAATGAAAACATTTCTCTGTTCCCTCTGATGGCTTCGATGGCTGTAAATTTTTCCACTTCTGGAAATCACATCAGTAAGAGCAGTAGAGCCAAGTGGCTGAAAGCAGGGGCTCTGGATTCAGAGAGACCGTCTTCTGCTCTGGCTCCATCTCTGACAACTAAGTCACTGAACTTTGTGAGTAGAGACTCAGTGCCTAGTGCATAGGATTACTGTAAACGTTAAAAGAAGTACATTTAGTTTAGAGACTGACAGAGTAAGAGAGAAATGTAATACGGTGCATACTAATCTATGTGTTTTAATAATTTATAGTTCTTTTGAGTTCATTTTTTAATTTTTTAATTTAATATTTAATTTTATATAGGAGTATAGTTTGAATTTATTTCCTTTCTTCCTTTGTGACCAAATCACTTTTCTGTTTTGGAAGCCATGTTTCTAAATAAAGTCAATTTCTTTATAAAAGAGAAGCTACCAGCTTAAACTGAATTCACAATGCAATCCTTTTGACTCAAGAAAACATGATGGAAACACACTTTTAATTAATTTAAAATCAACTTTTTATTTTGGGTAATTTTAGGTTTATAGAAAAGCTGTAAAGATAGCACACAGATTCCCATATATCCCTCTGCAACTTATATATTTAAAATGCAGGTGTGAATTATTTGATGAACAATAGTTACTGGATGATTGTGAGAGAAACGAAGTTAGATCTCCAATAGAAAACAAAAAAACTATTTTATTAATAAATTTAACTCATTTACTCACTAGACAGTTGTCTGGAACAGAGCCTGGCCCATGGTGAACCAGCAGAGAGCCCATGGTGAACCAGAAAGAGTTTATGCTTGAAGACATTGTTAAAGGTATTGATGGGTCTTTGTAACTCTTCACTGTAGCATGTTTTTTTGTTGACAGAAAAGATTTCTTATCTATAACTTAGGAAAATTTGCAGACATGGAAGAGCCAAAACCTGAGAAATGGTGAATGAAATAATAACCATATCACTTAAAGCAATGGTTCTTAAAGTGATCCAGGGACCACTAAAGACTCCCTGTTGGGGGTCTGTGACATTAAAACTACTTTCATAATATTTATGAGATTGTTGGTGATTTTAATGAATGTGTTTTTTCTGTATTTTGAATGAAGTGCATAAAGATTTGAAAAAACAACAAACCAATTTTTTTAGCATATAAAATCATGCAAGCAATATCCAACCCAGTCGTAAGATAGATCAAGCATATTTTAATGTTGCAGAGTAAAAAGGTACATCATCATGGTTTTAGATTCCATACTGTCACCAATCTGTAAGAAATCACACCTTGAGTTCAGGTGTAGTATCAAAGGAGAATATCTATAGTTATCTGCAAAGCTACTAAAATATTCCTCTTTTTTCCAACTACCTATTTGTGTGAGATTAGATTTTCTTTATATATTTCAATCAAAACAATGTATCATAACAGATTAAGACAGAAGGAGATATGAGAATTCAGCTGTTTTGCAATATGTCAAACATTAAGGATATTTGCAAAAATGTAAAGTAATGTCACTCTTTCCACAAATGTGGTTCTTTTGGAAAAACATGTTTTTAAATAAAAACACATAATTGATGTTAACATTTAATGGATTTGTCACTGGTATTTTAAATGAATTATTAAATAAGTATTTTTGCTTTAATGTCTAATATAGTAATTATTAGCAGATATAATTCACCCAAATAAAGGTTTTTGGGTTTGTCAATACATTTTACAATTTTAAAACATTTATGAAACCAAAAAGTTTGAAAACCACTGCAGTTAATTGTGCCTGAAGGAGAAAAGGGCTGACCATCAGAACAGGATTCTATGAGCAATGCTATTCAGCCATCCCTGGAGTGTAGTAACTCGGTTAGGGCTATGGATTTGAGTTTAAATGCCCATAGAGGGTTCCTATTTCTTGTTTCTGCATAAATGGGAGTTGGAAGAGAGTTTCTTGCATGAACTCCAGACTTTAGAACATCCTGGAGAAAGAGGAATATTTTTATCAAATCAAACTTGAGTTCACTCACCCAGGCAAAGCATAACCAATCGACTGACTCTTGGTTGTGGTGAGGGTTTCTGCAGGTGCTCAATGTGGTGTCATGTAAGCAGAACAGGCTGCTCATGCTCAAAAGACCTGAACTCCCAGAAAGATTTTTGGGGAAGAGGTTTTAAAGGCAAAGTGAGGGGATAGGCTTGCAGGGTGCCTGATCATCTTATGGACATTTTTCTGATTGGTTGGTGGTAATGCAACAGGGTGGTATTATATTTCAGGAGTCAATGTCATCAACTTTTTGGTTCAAACTAGTCTGAGGCTTCCCACGTAGCTCAGTCAGTAAAGAATCTGCCAGCAATGCAGGAAACCTGGGTTTGAGCCCTAGATCAGGAAGATCCGCTGGAGAAGGAAATGGCAATCCACTCCAGTATTCTTGCCTGGAGAATCCCATGGACAGAGGAGCCTAGCAGGCTGCTGTCCATGGGGTCACAAGAGTCGGACAAGACTTAGCGACTAAACCACCACGAGTCTGGGCTCTACCTGTTGGTGGTCAGCATGTGGTTGCCTTCATCCCCCTTCTGGGAGTTTTAGCATCTCTAAAATGAGTCAAGAATATGGCTCAGTATATTATCTATAGCCCTTGAGGAGGAACAAAAGGTCCTTGACTTTGTTTTATGGCTCAACTATCATTATTTTGTCTTTTTGTCTCTGTTTTTCTTTGTTCCTGCATTTTCTCACTTCTTTGATTAAATTTACTCTTTTGAAGCAAACTCTTTCAAACTTGGAAACTTGAAGGAGTTTAGGAGGCTAAAACTTTTCTACCAACAAGAGGCAGGGGACCTGGGAGGGCTGTATCCCCAAGAAGGTCCTGCAGGGTCTGACTTGGTCTCAATATTAAGTTCCCTTTACAGAATTGACTGATGAAAAGGAAGCTCACTATGCCATAATTTGATGTGGAAAATCAAATCCTTCTGAGAAATTGGATTGCTGGACCTACACCTGAATTGGAATCCTAACCCTTAGGGGATGAAAAATCACATGTGAAGACATGAGTGTAAGAATTGGTTGAGATTGGTTTGGTACTCCCGGGGTACCAAGAAGGAGCAAATGCAAAACCTTTTCAGAGGAGCTCTATAGTAATCCAGTGGTCATGAGATTCAGAATGGGCTTTGGGAAAACCAGGTTTTGCTAAGTGGAAATGTTTAAAGAAAAATTTTCCTTTTTTTCTAACAACTTTGGTGGGAAGGGAAATTTCTTAACTTGATAAAGTTAAGTTAGGGATATTTGTTGATATCCCTAACTCCATATTTCTACAGTTTAGTTGAGGAAGCACAGGGTTAAAGATGAATTTTAGAATTCCAGAGTGTGAATTCACTGTCTCCCCAAAGCTGGCAGCATGATTTCTTTGATATCTTAAATTCATTTTCTCCCTTTTCAGTCGACTCTGAAAATGGCTTTTAATTAGCTTAACTTTTCTTCCAGCCAGGCAGTGATATCATTCTTTTGAAGGCTGTAATTAGTTGATGGAAGAAACCACCAAATGAAACCATTGGCTAATTATCGAGTGGAAAACTTGGTTTAGGCAGTTTTGGGCTACTGATGAGTTAACAATAGATGTAATAAGGATTGCCAGCCCAGAATCCTCTGAGCTAATTTAGGCATCCTGTAAGTACCACACAAAAGCCCAAACAGAATGTTTTCAGCGATTGCCAATTTTTCTTTTCTTTCCAAGTCGAAGGGTTAATGAGGAGGTGGGAGTGGAAACTAATGGAGAAAGAATCATCTTTCTGAGCCTGAGAGGCAAACCATTCAAGGAAACTAAAATGTAGACCTTAGTAGAGGTGATAGAAGTGCTCCCTGGGACCAAAAATGAAGTCATTGTTGAGGCCATCTCTATATTGTTTAAATCTCTTAAAGTTGCCTGCAGCTCTTGCTAAGGTGCAGCTAGCGATGTATAAATTGTGCTGTTGGAACAACTCACCTTTCTGGAACCCACTTTCAATGTCAAAGATTGTTTTGAGAAAAACAATTTGACACAACTGTTCTATTCCCATTCATTAAATCCACATCTTTGTGTGAAATGCCCTCAATGTTGTACCTTATTTGCAAGAAGGTACAAGTAGACACATCATTAGAGATGGACACATTTTCACTATTTTTGCCTTTTTTTTTTAAAGGCAAAAGATGGAAGAATTGTACATTTTAATATAAAATATGCCAAATCTCTAGACCTCCCAGCCATTACATACAAGCCTGTTATACTTGTGTGTTAAATGAAGCCTTTATTAGGCATAAAATTCCCAGCAGTTGCAGGACAGGAGCAGCAGCCCTCCTCTCCAGGAGGTGAATCAAGTCCATATGGTGGCCGGAGAAAAAGACTTATTCTAGGAGAAAGCCAAGGGGTGTGACTTATTAACATGCCCCCTGCTTGTTTTGCTGGGCTGGTGTCCGCATCTTCTTAGATCCCTGGGCTACATCACAATTGCACAGGGCAGGCATCCAACAGGAAAGCAGAGAATCCTCTAGAGAGCTCCCAGGTGCTATTGACAAAAGCTTACACTGAGACAGGTCTTAAGTGATAGTGCTTCTTGCTTTAAGTGTGGGTTGGATGGAGTCAAAGGCAGTTTTGCTTTTGCCAGTGTTACAAAGGAAAGGTCTGTGTAATAGTTTGTTAGTAGACTTTAGTTTTTAGAGGAGTTGTACAGTCACAGCAAGATGGAAAAGATGGTACAGAGATTTCCCACACATCCCCTGCCCCCATACACACAGAGTCTTGACCGTCATCCTGACCCCCCATCACAGTGGTACATTTGCTATAGTGGATGAGCCTCCACTGACATGTTATTACCACCCAGAGTCCATAGTTTATCTCTGGACTCAGTCTTGGTTTTGTGGGATTGAACAACTACAGAATGACATGTATCCACCACTATAGTATCATACAGGGTAGTTTCACTGCCCTAAAAATCTTCTGTGCCCTGCCAATTTATAATAATTTTTTCAAAAATGCTAAACATGGATGTAAATTCTCTTATGTAATGCTGCATATGATGAAGGAGTAAGGGAAGAAACAGATTGAATTCTTGCTTTCTCCCAGGCTGCGATAAAGAAGGATGCTCTCTGCTTTGATTCTTGCATGTCCTCAATCAGCCAGGAGAACATCATCAGCTTCCTCTTCCTATCAGTCAAGTCCCCCTTGTATCAGAGTTCTGAATGTACTTTGAATCTTATATGTCTGAACCTATAGATCCCTCTGGGAAAACTTTCCCTCCAGCAACTTGGCTCAGCTCCCCTCTCTTCTCCACTTCTTGCCCCACATGTGTTGCTTTCTCTCTGAAAGCTCTCCTCCAACCCAGTGCTACTAAAACTCACATTAGTATAAGACTGAGAACACACACTCATGTGTGTGTAAATCTGTGTATATAGACAAGGATTTAGTAGACATTTGCTTATATGCACATTAGAGACTGACTCCCTCACTATATGTACTAAACTTTCTGCAATGACCAGTTCCAGGAGTGGAATATAGAATGCAAAATTCTAAGAAAGTTAGATCTGAAAAGCAATACCCTATTCCTTATGTCCAAGTACCTGATTTTCAATTTAAAATCAATCACAAAAGAAGAAACTTCTTTGAAAGATGTCTACCATCTAAGCAAATACAACCTTGCTCTTCCCAAGGATAAGCACAAAAAGCACAGTCATTGAATACAATCCAGAGGACTTGCCAAGAAGGGATTACAAAAGCAAAGATGGGCTTTCCAGGGGGGAGTGGTGCCTTTTTTTTTTTTTTAATATCTAGAAGTACCTCATTATTTTCTAAAGCAAAACAAACAACAACAAAACCAACCCAACTCAAATAAAACAAAGCAAAAACATATCAGAGCATGTTGAATGGGATTTCCCCTGTTGACAGGAACTGCAGTTAAAGCACTAAATTATAGGCAAACGGTACTAAATTTCTAAATTCTATATTCAGAGTTTTGCCAACAGTTTTGGCCAGCCTTCTCACCAGAAGGCTTCCAGACAGTCAGCAGGAGAGAGCGACGCAGCCCTACCACTAACCTCCCCATCATTACTCTGAAAGTGTTAGTCCCTTAGTCATGTCCAACTCTTTGACACCCCATGGACTATACAGACTGCCAGGCTCCCCTGTCCATAGAATTCTCCAGGCAAGAATCCTGGAGTGGGTAGCCATTCCCTTCTCCAGGGGATCTTCCCGATCTAGGGATTGAACTTGGGTCTCCCACGTTGAAGGCATATTCTTTACCGTCGGAGCCACCAGGGGGATCTTAAGAAGGGGGATAGTGGGGGGAGGCTGAGCCCGTGGAGAGCTTACTGTCTCCCTTCAAGCCTTGCACTGGGAATGGGCTTCAGTGGCTGCTAATTCCTTGTTCATAAGCCTGGCAGGAAATCCTCAGAAAGAGAGTTCCTACAAGACAGGGAGACAGGAACATTCATCCCCTGATAGGACTGCTTAGCCAGTCTACTTCCTGAGCTGATCCTGGACTGTTAAGGCTGTGAGAATATAAAAGAAACTAAGGAGAGATGTCATTTTCAGAGAGTTATAGGCGCAGAAAAGGCCAGAACTGTGCCAGTTTACAGAGATACAGAAGCTGGGTAACACTGAAATGTGCAGTGGATGACAGGAAAGTTTGGGATTTCAGGATATCGTCCCAGGTATGGCGCAATGCCTCCTTCTGGAGATGCAGCTCCATCACCAGGGGTGCCAATGCCCCAGAGGGTCAGCTGTTTACTCCAGCTGTTTTTGTCAGCTGTCTTCTCCAGCACAAATGATGGACATATGCTTTTCTTCTTTCCCTTTTCTGCTTCTTACAGTCAGAGGGGCTTGTGCCCAGAAGAGACTGAGGGAGAGCTTGGTCCTGCCTCTACCCCAACCACAGCTCCAGTCTGCATTAGGGAGGGGAGAAGAGGAGAGTACTGGATTCCCAAATCAAGTACTGTTCCAATGACTGAGGTGGCTAGGAAAGAGTTGGGCCAAGCCGTCATCATGAGGGTGAAGAAATGAGGATTTGGTGGTGAGAAACAGGTCATATTTAGAAGAATTAAAACTTGCAGGTTTGGTTCTTCAATATGTCGCTCAAGATCCAGGCTTCAAATCTGGTCCATCTTCTTATAGTGTTGTTGTTGTTGTTCAGTCACTATGTTGTGTCTGACTCTTTGCGATCCCACGGACTGTAGCCTGCCAGACTCCTCTGTTCACAGGATTCTTCTGCAAGAATACTGGAGTGGGTTGTTGGGGTTGTTCAGTTGCCTAATCATGTCCGACTTTTTGTGACCCCATAGATGGCAGCACGCCAGGCCTCCCTGTCCCTCACCATCTCCCAGAGTTTGCCCAAGTTCATGTCCATTGAATCCAGTTGCATCAAGTGTTATAGATGACCGCTCTCAGTTGTGTCCTGCTCTGGGACTTGTCCCGTACCTAAGAGGGCCACTTCACCCAAAGCACATGGAACATCCAAGGTCTCAGCTCCAGGCAACTCACTTCCTGATTCTGGGCAACCCTCCAGGCTCGTTCCAGCTCTGGGGCTCCCCAGCGGATAGGTGGAGGCTCTCTTGTGACTGCATCTCAATTTCAACTTCCTCCTCTAAACCCAGGTCAACAATTTCAGCCCACTGACCACATCTAGCTTGCTATCTGTTTTTGAGTAATCCATGAACTAAGAATAGCTTTGGTATATTTAGAGGGTTGGAAAAAATCAAAAGGAAGATAATATCTTGTGACACGTAAAAATTATATGAAATTAAAATTTCAGTGTCCATAAGTGAAATTTTAGTGGGACACAGTCCAGCTCATCTGTTTATATATTTTTCGTGGCAGTTTTTGTGTTATAACAGTAGTCCTAAACAGATGCCACAGAAACCATCCACACATCCCAAAGTGTTTATGATCTGGTCCTTTATAGAAAAAGCTTGCTGACCTCTGCTTTAAACCAAACTTGTTTCCTTCACTCTGCAAAAGTGATGGTCCTAAGCTCATGCTCTGATGAACTCCTGACATTCAAGCTCCATCTCAGAGTCTGACTCCTGGGATTCCTGACTGGGGATGGAACATCATACATGGTTATTAAGTTCTCAAAGGCATGACATTGAATTCAATGGTCTTGAACACCTCAACACAAGGAGTACTAAACACATTTTCAGTATCAGTGATTTTCTATCTTTCATCAGCTTCATGGTATCTGTTGTTTATTAATGATTCTTTAAAAAGCAATTCTTGTATATAATTATTATATAATTGAAATATATTTTAGTGGATCAGCTTGTGTTCTCCCCTTTGGTAATACATGCTGATTGAATTGGGGTCCTCTGCACTCAGGGATCATGTAAACTCACCCCTGGCACAATGGGTGGGCACATGATCTGAGTTGACCAGTGTAAGTACCACATCCTCATATCTCCAGAACCACACCCCCAAACCACAGGGTGGATACGTGCATGTTCAGTCGCTCAGTCGTGTCTGACTCTGCGACTTTATGGACTATAGCCTGCCAGGCTCCTCTGTTCATGGGATTTTTCAGGCAAGAGTACTGGAGTGGGTTGCTGTTTCCTCCTCCAGGGGATCTTTCAGTCCCAGGGATTGAACCCACGTCTCCTGCATTGGCTGGAGGATTCTTTACAACCGAGCCACTGGGGAAGTCAACAGGGTGACCCGACTCAAGCCAGCAAGAGCCAGCCCAGAGCTTTGTACTTGGTGCTTTTGGAAAAGGGGAATCACCAAGCTAGTAGGATGTCAGCCCGGAGTGCCATGGGCCACCATGATGAAGATTCGCCTGCTAAGAGAGACAGATGAGGTCTTAACCCAAGTGGATCCTTTTAGCTCTGTTCCAGCTGTGATTTGTCAACAAATTCCTTCATTTGCATAAACCATTTTCAGCTGGCTTTGGTACCTGTAGCTGACAGAGTCCTCACCAATGCAGATTTCCTTCTGTGCCCAGGTTCTCACATGCAATTCTCTTTGATCCCCGCAACATTCTGAACTGTTTTCACATTTTAAGATGCCAAGGCTCAGGGAGAAGTAACCTGCCCTACGTGCTGAATCTGAAACTTGAACTCTTGCCATCTCACTCTAAATCCCTGTTCTTTCTACCGTAGGATATACATGATTGCTCATTTTTCAACTGCACATGATAAAGCAGCAGAGAAAATGCTTGCTGAAATTCACAATCAGGAAGAAAAAAAATCCTTCATGCCATAACAGTGTATGGCACTGAAACTCATTTACCTTCCTTTGTCAGTGGGAACAACAAATTATTTTAAGAAAAAAAATGTTCAAAGGGTTTCAAATGTATCAGAGAACACTTAAAGAAAACAACATTTTGAACTAGTTAGAAATATGTTAATCTGATTTTCTTGAAAAGTCCCCAAAATCTTGAGGCTTAAACACAGAGTCCCTGGTGTAGGTGAGCTTCCTTTTGCTTTTTTAAAAATTATTATTTTTTTTAAATTGAAGTATAGCTGATTTACAATGTTTTGTTAGTTTCAGGTGTACAACAGAGTGATTCAATTGTTTGTGTGTGTGTGTATATATATTCTTTCTCAGATTCATTTCTTTTATAGGTTATTACAAAATATTGATTATAGTTCCCTGTGCTATACAGTAGGTCCTTGTTGGTTGTCTATTTTATATATACTAGTGTGTATATATTAATCCCAATCTCCCAATTTATCCTGAATTTCACTTTTAGAGGTCCAGTTGCTCAGGCAGCCACCACTGGCCTGGGCTTCCTTTCTGTAGAGACAACAAACCCACCTTTCATAAAGACAATTATTTTTCAAAATTAAAATAGAAGTATTGATTTTTTCTAATTACCTAAATGATGCATGCTGATTGTAAAATATAAAAAAAGGACAGAAAATTTAAGAAGTAAGTAAACATTGCTCAATATCTGTGCCACCCAAGGAGGACCACTGCTAATATGTGAATGACACTTTTCAGACATTGAAAATGCTCACTCCCTTTATCCTCCAAAGAGGAGCATCAGGACTCCTAAAGATATAAGCTTTCCAAGCCACTGCTGTGAGCTCCAGTCTACCTGAAAACCCAGGTGTTTGCACCTTTCTTCTTTTCCTTGATTGTGTTTCTTTTAGAACCATGTGCCTAAGCTACATATGCATATATCATACATGTATGAACATATGTGCATATATACATGCATATGTTTGTGGATGTATGTGTGCTAAGTAGCTCAGTCATGTCTGACTCTTGTGATCCCGTGGACTGTAGCCTGCCAAGCTCTTCTGGTCTATGGAATTCTCCAGGCAAGAGTACTAGAGTGTGTTGCCGTTTCCTCCTCCAGGGTATCTTCCCAAACCAGGGATCAAACCCATGTCTCCTGCATTAGCAGGTGGGTTCTTTACCTCTGAGTCACCTGGGAAGCCCTATATATAAATGAATACACGTGTGCATATACATGTATATGTGTATAAATAGTATGTGCACATATATGTATATAGCTATATGTGTGTGCATTAATGTATGTTATGTATGCATGTTTTTGTATATATATATATATATGAAAGTGTATATATATATGTTCACACACAATTCACATGTATAGATATTCTATTTTCCTTCTGCTTCCCAGCTTTCTGGTGATGGAGAACATTGGAGTACATGCATTTTTCCCGCTATGATTATTCACAAAATCCATGATAACTTAGTGCTTTTCATATTTTTTAATATGGAAATCCTCCTTAAACATCAGAATGTATCTTATTGATCTTAGTATGGTACAAGTGTCCTTTAAATAAACACTGACTCAGAAAATTCTATGAACCCACTTATGTTTTTTTAAATGAATCAGAACTATATGTACATATATTAGAACTACCAGGGGAGGGTATATGTGGGAAAATATAATTTATTCAATCTATAAAACTTAAAGCTGATTACTGATACTAATCTATCTACTGAATAAAATACATAGTATTGTTTTATGCTCAAATCTCATTCTCCACACCACATATTTTATTGGATTTAAATATAAACCAAAATGATGATGCTTGTGTGATACAGATTGGAAGGCTCAATTCACTAATTCACAGATTTCTCAGTGTTTCTGGACCCTGAGGTGTAGAATCACTATTCTGGAGAATTGTTTGGTCAAAATCTCAACCCTCTCCTCCACATACAATGATTGGTTGAGCTCTGGGGTTGGGGAGTGCAGGAGAAAGGCCTATACATGTGGTACATGACTCAAGCTTAGAATTTTAAAATTTTTATGAAGTCTTTTGGACACTACAAATGATTCATCCTGACTGGTCACCACACTCAATGGAAGAAATGATTCATATTCCTTTTTTGGTTTATTTTTAAGATTTTTTTAATGTGGACCATTTATAAAGTCTTTACTGAATTTGTTCCATTATTGCTTCTGTTTATGTTTTGCTTTTTTGGCCACAAGGCATGTAGGATCTTAGCTCCTCCACCGGGGATGGAACCTGCACACCCTGCACTAGAAGTGAAGTCTTAACCGTTGGACTGCCAGGAGAGTTTCATCCATATTTCTTTTTTGATTTAGCATGTGATACATATTCCATAATGGGATTCTCAGATGGCTCAGTGGTAAAGAACCTGCCTGCAATGCAGGAGACAGAGTAGACATGTGTTCAGTCCTTGGGTTGGGAAGATCCCCTGGAGGAGGAAATGGCAGATGACTCCAGTATTCTTGCCTGGGAAATCCCATAGACAGTGGAGCCTGGTGGGCTACAGTCTGTGGGGTCGCAAAGAGTTGGACATGAATTAGTGATTGAGCACATGGGCACACACGCACACACACACACATATACTCCCTAATGCAACAGTGCTACTTTGATAAGTCTACATAAAAGTTGAATGCTAATTTGGAATTCAAAGTAAGAAGTAGTAGAACCTAAACCAGATTTACTGCTGTCTCCCCACAGCAGGGCATGGTCCTCTTAACCACCCTCCCTCCACTCCAGCACAGGCATCGCCATCTTGGAGATCAAGGCCATGTTGCCCTAGACCAGGGCCTCAGCTTCCTGGCTTCCTGCTCCTGAATCAGCTCATTGTGTGAATCCCATAAAGTCATTCATACTCAACTTGTAATAATTTTATTGAACAGCCTAAAACTTAGTGGGGTACAACTATTATTAAATGGTTTTATTATATTCTAGCCATGGCCTTTAGCTGTGGAAATTCCCTTTTCCATTCTCTACGTGTATGCCTTAGGCAGATCCCATGGAGTCCAGTCCAGTCCAGACCAATTAAAAGTTGTTAGTCTAGAGTCTCTATCTTTAGAAATAAAGACTAAACTATTTACAGACAAAATAAAATTGTGCCTGGGATTTGGTTCAGCTTAATGCTGGAGAGTCATGAAAGGGGAAGAGAGTATGGGGGAGGGTGTAAATGAAGAAAGGCTAGCTGGAGTTGATAGTAACTGAAGCTGGGTAAGTAGTATATGGCAGTAGTTTCATAGTCTTTATTTCATAAAAAATTTTTCTGTGTCTTTTCCTTTCCTTTATTTTATCTCTTTTATTAAAGTATAGTTGATTTAAAGTGTTTCAGGTATATAGCAAGGTGATTCAGTTTTATACAAACATGTGTGTGTATATATATATATATATATATATATATATTCTTTCATAGATTCTTTTCTATTTTAGGTTATTACATGATGTTGAATATATTTCCCTGTGCTACACATTGTGTTTATTTTTATTCTATATATAGTAGTATGTATCTGTTAATTGCAAATCCCCAATTTAGTTTCCATCTTTCCCCCTTGATCACCATAAGTTTGTTTTCTATGTCTGTGAGTCTATTTCTGTTTCGAAAATAAGTTCGTTTGTATTTATCGTCTCTGCTTTTGAACACGTTTGAAATTTTCTTTACAATTTTTTTTAAAAAACTGGTTTGTCACCTCAATTATAAATGCATAATAGGTGTGTGTGCATGTGTGTGTGTGCGTGCATGTGTGTGTGTGCCTGTGTGTGTGCAGTCACTCAGTTGTGTCCTACTTTTTGCTGCCCAATGGACTGCCAGGATCCTCTGTCCATGGGGTTTTCCTGGCAAGAATACTGGAGTGGTTACCATTTTCTCCTGTAAGTGATCTTCCTGACTCAGGGATCAAAACTGCTTCACCAGAGTCTCCTGCATTGTAGGCAGACTCTTTACCACTGGGCCACCGGGGAAGTCCAAATGCATTATAAATTACAACAAATAAAACATGTATAATGAAAAAAGCCATTGAGGTGGGAAAAACTACTTCAAGATCTTATCCAACCTAACATGTATGCCCTGGCCTACGAGCAAACTTTTGTGACAAGAGTCTTTGGAAGAGAGAGGGTTATGGTCTGCTCCCACTTTAGTTTCCTCCTCCTTTCTAGATCTTTCTGTGTTATTTCTACATCCTCTGGTGTTGGGGTATGGAAGAGAGATTAGGGGGAAAGGGTCACATCCTCTCCTGGGAGTTTCTTCTTCTGGGTCCTCACATCTGCCTAACTCTGGCAGGCATCCTGTCCTCTGGGTTGCAGGTATTCGACTACTGGTTCTCATATTCCTGGAGGTGTTGCTTCGGGAGCATCCTGGCTGCACATTTCCTTTGCACGAGAGGTCCCCTTATGGGTCCATCCCACTGACAACCACCAGACTATTCTCTATATCTGTGTCTGTTTCTTTCTTTTTTTATATATTCACTAGTTTGTTGTAATTTTTAGATTCCACACGTAAGTGAAATCATATAGCATTTCTCTTTCTGACTTATTTCACTTAGCATAATGTCCTCCAAGTCCATCAGTATTGCTGTAAATGGCAAAATTCCATTCTTTTTGTAGCCGGGTAGTGTTCCATCATATATATGTACCACATATTCTTTATCTATTCATCTGTTGATGGACACTTAGGTTGTGTCCATATCTCATCAACTATAAATAATGCTACTATTAACACAGGGCTGTATGTATCTTTTTGAATTAGTGTTTTCATTTTTTTTCAGGTATATACCCAGGCGTGGAATTGCTTGGTCATATGGTAGACCTGGGTTCGATCCCTGGGTTGAGAAGATTCCCTGGAGAAGGGAATGGCAACCCACTCTGGTATTCTTGTCTGGAGAATTCCACGGACAGTGGAGCCTGGGCAGGCTACAGTCCAAAGGGTTGCAAAAAGTTGGACATGACTAAATGACTTTCACTCATTCATAGTAGTTTCTTACTAACATGGTAGTTTCTTACTAACATAGATAGAAGTACTGTTCTGCCTTGAGCCTTGAAATTTCCGTCCCTTTGTGGCCTGTTTGTGTTAGCAGAGCAAGCTCATTCTTTTCATTCAACCATGTCTTGAGCAGGAGATGAGGATCTCTCTCTCAAAATTCACATCCCCAAACAGATTGTCCAAATTTCTCACCAAGTCCCTCAGAATGTGGTTCAGATTTGAAGTGTAGCTGGGCCCTAAGCCACTTCTCCCTGATTCCTAGGCCTTTTGAGTTAGGACCTGCTTTTCCCCCCACTTCAAGGATTCTGCCCCTTCTCTGTCTTTTGCTCCAACTCTATGCCACCTCCTTTTTACCTCCGCCCACAAGATTTTAGTCCATGAAGGCAGGTGGGCATCTGAGAATCTGCAGAAACCAACTTCAGCTGAGCTGTTTCTTTGTGCTCTTTCCCCCTATAGATTGGCAGATGGACGAGGAGATGGAAAGTACACAGAAAACAAACAGGCCCCACAGGAAGACATTCATCCTTCCCCAGTAAAACTATGAACTAATTCATACTCAAATGATAATGGTTGGGATTTAATAAGCCAATCTACACATCAGTATTCTTCAGATTGGCTTCAGAGAGTTGCCACCTTGGAAAGGAGCCATAGACTTGGGTTGTAATAACTGGGTCCAGCTCCATTTGAGTAAAAGAAGCAGAAAGACCACCAGCTGAGGGGCACTGCAGAGTGGCAAGATACTAATTCAGGTGCCTGAGTGCTGTTGTTTGAGTTCTGCAGTAGTGTTTGTGGTGTAGGTGTGCCTGACTCTTTGACCCGATAGACTATAATCTGAGAGACTCCTCTGTTCGTGGGATCCTTCAGGCAAGAATACTGAAGTGGTTTGCCATTTCCTTCTCCAGGGGATCTTCCCAACCCAGGGATCGAACCCAGATCTCCTGCCTTGCAGGCAGATTCTTTACTGACTGAGCCACCAGGAAGGCAGTAGTGTTTGAAGTAAAGTGAAGTAAAGTCGCTCAGTCGTGTCCAACTCTTTGTGACCCCATGGACTGTAGCCTACCAGGCTCCTCCCATGGGATTTTCCAGGCAAGAGTACTGGAGTGGGTTGCCATTCCCTTTTCCAGAGTATCTTCCCCATCCAGGGATCAAACCCGGGTCTCTCACATTGTAGGCAGACACTTAACCATCTGAGCCACCAGGGAAGTCTGCAGTAGTGTTTACTAAGTACCAAATATGTCCATGAACTTCAGTGCCCTTATCTGTGAAAGGAACTAGTAGTTTTCTCCCAGGATTGTTGTGAGGATTAATTGAGATGATTAATATATGAAAAAGAGCTCTGGAAATGGTAATACACATATGCAGAAAGCAGATATAAAAACCCCTTGGGGGGCTCTGAGGACATAAGGTATTAGTACTATTACTGACCAGAGTTCTTGGCCTCTTTAATCAACAGAAATTGATCAGAGACTAGACAAGAAATTCAGGCAAGGCTTTATTGGGGCCCCTGGTGCAGCAGGGGCTAGTGAGAACAAGGTTGCCTCGCTTGCTCACTCCCTGGGGCAGGGGAGTGGGGGACGAGTTTGTTCCTTATATGGATTAAGGGTAAGGGTGTGTTCAGGGGTTGGACCACAGAGGTGGCTCAAGTGATTTGCCCTTCTTTGGTGATGCTGTGTGCAGGGGGTCTTCTGCATTACCCTGCTTTTGCTCCCAGCTCTTCAGAAACAGTGACAGTCTTTATTTTTTTTGGCTCCAAAATCACTGTAGATGGTGACGGCAACCATGAAATTAAAAGATGCTTGCTCCTTGGAAGCTATGATCAACCTAGGCAGCATATTAAAAAGCAGAGATTACTTTATCAACAAAGGTCTGTCTAGTCAAAGCTGTGGGTTTTCCAGTAGTCATGTATGGATGTGAGAGTTGGACTATAAAGAAAGCTGAGCACTGAAGAATTGATGCTTTTGAACTGTGGTGTTGGAGAAGACTCTCGAGAGTCCCTTGGACCGCAAGGAGATCCAACCAGTCCATCAGGATGGAAATCAGTCCTGAATATTCATTGGAAGTACTAATGTTGAATATTCAGTCCTGAATATTCACTGGAAGGACTGATGTTGAAGCTGAAACTCCAATACTTTGGCCACCTGATGCGAAGGACTGACTCCTTTGAAAAGACTCTGATGCTGGGAAAGATTGAAGGCGGGAGAAGCAGTGGACGACAGAGGATGAGATAACCAGGATGGCATCACCAACCTGATGGACATGAGTTTGAGCAAGCTCCGGGAGATGGTGATGGACAGGGAAGCCTGGCATGCTGCGGTCCTTGGGGTTGCAAAGAGTTGGACACGACTGAGCGACTGAACTGAACTGAACTTCAGAAGTAGCAGTTAGGTTTTCCGTCTCTTTGTATCTTTTTGTCCATGATTTGCCCCAACTGCCATGCACATAGTTAGCTTCAGTCCCTCATGGTTTCTTTGACATTCGTCCAGGTGCAAACATTGCAGCAGAGGGTCCCTGTCTAAGTACCACGGAGGTGATTTTCCTTAGCTACACCAAGAGAAACTGAAAGCTAGCAAAATATTTAATTTATGGACTGCCTTCCATGGTTTTGATCCAACTATTTTATACTTCTAACTCATGCAATACTTCAAAGAGGCATCTATTCATAAAATGGTGGATGGATGGGGAAAAAAACCCATCACCTTTTGCACTGTTCAGTTCAGTTCAGTTCAGTCACTCAGTCGTATCCGACTCTTTATGACCCCATGAACTACAGCACGCCAGGCCTCCCTGTCCATCACTAACTCCCGGAGTTTACCCAAACTCATGTCCATTGAGTCAGTGATGCCACCCAACCATCTCATCCTCTGTCATCCCCTTCTCCTCCTGCCCTCAATCTTTCCTAGCATCAGGGTCTTTTCCAATGAGTCAGCTCTTCACATCAGGTGGCCAAAGTATTGGAGTTTCAGCTTCAACATCAGTCCTTCAATGAACACCCAGGACTGATCTCCTTTAGGATAGACTGTTTGGATTTGCACAGTTATCTGTTCCTTATTAGGCTTCCCCTCCCCACACAGGGATGTGGCAAACTGGTTTCATATGTGACCAACCTAAGGGCAAACCAGGACTCTTCCCTGAGAGATCAGGAGCTTGAATTCCACCTGGTGCTTGCTTGTGACAAACCAAAGGTAGATCACTTCTCTTGACTGGGTCAGACATCGAGATCCTTTATCCTACTGTTAGTCTCACCTTCCCTTGGACTTGAAGGAGATCCAACCAGTCCATGCTAAAGGAGATCAGTCCTGGGTGTTCATTGGAAGGACTGATGCTGAAGCTGAAACTCCAATACTTTGGCCACCTGATGCGAAGAGTTGACACATTGGAAAAGACCCTGATGCTGGGAAGGATTGGGGACAGGAGTAGAAGGGGATGACAGAGGATGAGATGGCTGGATGGCATCACCAAATCAATGGACATGAGTTTGAGTGGACTCCGGGAGTTGGTGATGGACAGGGAGGCCTGGCGTGCTGCAATTCATGGGATCACAAAGAGTCGGACGCGACTGAGCAACTAAACTGAACTGAACTGAACTGAGTCTCATCTAGCACCACCGGGGCTTTAGATAGTTCCTACTCCTTCCCTAGACCTGTTTACTGCTGTTCACTATTTGCACTTGTGTGGAAGGACAAACACAGCATCTTTTTCTTTTACATTTTATATATAGCAATGGGATAACTATTTCAGAGATAGATAATAGTGGGCTCTGAACAAATCTACCACCTGGCTTGAATCTTAAAGTAATATCACTCTGGTCACTGGCAGTGCAGTTGAGTGGACAGCATTTTCCCAGGGGTGTGTAATGACCATGCCTTTCAGAATTGACCTTCATTACCTCCACAAATTCCTTGTGAACTTACAGCCTGTGTCTGCCTTGGGATAAATGCCGGGCATATGACTGTGACTAAGACCAAGAGAATCTTAGCCACATGGTACTTACAGACTTTAAAGAGAAGGCAAACCTTAAGCACATAATTATAAAAATAATTCATGACAACTGTAACATGTGAGATGGATGGGTGCCAGGACACATCCAAGATTTCCAGTTAAATCTAAATTTCAGAGAAATATTTGAAACTCTTTTATACTAAGAAGTTATTTGTTATTGGTCTAAATATTGAATTTAACTCAGTGTCCCATACATTTAATGGCTAAATCTGGTGACTGCAGCTACGAACAGGTCCAAGATGCTAGGAGCATATTTACAGTTAAGTCCTAACCTCGTCTGACTTGTGGTGGTGATGAAGTGGACAACTCAGAGGTTAGTGTTAAAAGAGCCATTTATCCATTCTTTCTAGTTTAATGTTTCAAAGAGAGAAGTCACCCTCCTACACAACTAAAGAAACAACACAGACAAGCTTCATCTGACCAGCACTTCTCGGTGGGAAGCTGATTTTTAAAGTTTAATATTGCTCTACAGGGTGATTTATACATTACGCTATGGAAAGACTTTATGGGAAGTTTCCATGCAGAGCTCCAGAGCCCAGAGCAGGTGTAGGAAAGACCATGTTCCAAGAAATTCAGGAAATACCCTCCCTAACCAATTACTGCAAATCCTCTGCTCACAGAGAAGTTTTTGAGAAAGAAAGAAATACAGATGGAAGCATACCATTTTCTCCAGGCAAGACCAATAACTAAAAAAAAAAAGAAAGAAAGAAAATAAAAAAACTATGGTAATTTTAGTTTCCATATAAGAATTGCTGTTTCACAGTGTATTTGCTTTCTAGGCTGGAGTGCAAAGCTCTTGTGGGCAGCTCCAAGGAAGAACAGTCTGAAATGCAGAGAAAGGTAAATGCACAGGTTTGCTCGAGGTTTTCTTATGTGGTCCCCAGACCATTCTCCACTCTGTCCTGAAAATTCTGGAATACAGTCTCTTGAGTTTTCTCCTTTTATGCTCACTTTTCTTTTTTTCCACAGGACTCTGCCATCTCCAAAGATTTCCATCTGCTTTTGAATTTGTCTCTTCTACTTTGGTTTTCCCTTTGCTGGTAAACATACTGAATTGAAGTATTTAACACAATATCTATTCTTGGATTGAAGAAAGTAGCATTATTCACTTTTAGCTTTAAAAAAAAAACAACAACAAAAAACCCAAAACGAAAACTAAAATGGTTTAGTTAGGCTCACCAAACCTAATGTGGCCTTAGTTAGCTGTAGTTTAATTCTTTCCCTGTGACTGGTCCTCAATAGAAAAATGTTCCATTTTTTCTCCTTATTGATAAAGTCTAAGACCTCATACAGAGGGACTAAAACAAGACTCTCAGATTTTATCCTTGTGGTTTCACTTTGATTTTTGGCCTCACCCAAATGTTTGTTACTTCTTTTTATTCTTAGCATGACTGTGATATAACTGATTAGGAAAGAACCATATTCTTGAAATATTCAACATACATTTCTTTAACAATATCTTAAAGAGGTAAGTTGGATTTATATTAAAAAAAACACAAAAGGAGCAATTGAGAAATATTAAACTCTTTCTGCATAAATTAAATTCTGCATAAATTATATGCTATTTGCTAAGCCACTTACTTTTGCACTGCATATGTATATACACACATATATATGCATTTATGGGGCTTCCCTGCTAACTCAGTTGGTAAAGAATCTGTCTGCAATGAAGGAGACCAGGGTTTGATTCCTGGGTCAGGAAGATCCCCTGGAGAAGGAAATGGCAACCCACTTCAGCATTCTTGCCTAAAGAATCCCATGGACAGAGGAGCCTGGTAGGCTACAGTCCATGGGGTTGCAAGAGTCGGACACAACTTAACGACTGAACTACCACCACCACATTTGCATTTACGTATATGCATACATGTTATATTTATATATTTTATATGTGTATATTTTCCAGCTAAAAGTAATTAACTCATAAAACAAAGAGCAAATTTATTGTTGATATAGAGTCCTTTTACAGAGTCACAAGTATAAGTGAAATCATTAGCCAGGTGGGGCTTGGGAAATACCTCTGTCGCCTGAATTCTCACTTTGTCGTTATCTAGCCCAGTGTCATTTGATAATCCCTTTCTACTTTCTATATCTGACTATGTCCCTTATTGTTCCATTCAAGGAAACAATTCTTTCCTTATATCATGTCCTGCCACCATTCTTTTTCTGAAGCATAATTGTACTTTCTGTCTCTGGACTGGCCCATTATCCAGTCCTGGCATCAGTTTTATAAAACCAAATATGCTTCCAATAGCTCCCTTTTTCTTTAAGATCAACACAACTTATTTTTCTTGCTTGTGATCAGAACTCAAACTGACTCACCTGCTAAAAATGGAGCCTGATTTGTTCCTTAAAAGAGATAACCTTAGGAGATCAACACTGCATTTCCCCATTTTATTTTCAATGCTTCATTGCTATTTTTTATTTTAATTACACAATTATTTCAAGTGATCAGATACAGGACAAGTTCTTTATCACCACCCTCTTGATCTTAGTTCTTCCCAGATAGGTATTAGAGCTGATGTATAATTTTCAGGAATTTCTGGTTGCTCAGTTCAGTTCAGTCGCTCAGTTGTGTCCGACTCTTTACGATCCCATGAATCGCAGCACACAGGCTTCCCTGTCCAACACCAACTCCCGGAGTCCACCCAAACCCATGTCCATCAGGTCGGTGATGCCATCCAACCATCTCATCCTCTGTCATCCCCTTCTCCTCCTGCCCTCAATCTTTCCCAGCATCAGGGTCTTTTCAAATGAATCAGCTCTTTGCATCAGGTGGCCAAAGTATCGGAGTTTCAGCTTTAACATCGGTCCTTCCATTGAACACCCAGGACTGATCTCCTTTAGGATGGACTGGTTGGATCTCCTTGCAGTCCAAGGGGCTCACAAGAGTCTTCTCCAACACCATAGTTCAAAAGCATCAATTCTTTGGTGCTCAGCTTTCTTTATAGTCCAACTCCCACATCCATACATGACCACTGGAAAAACCATAGCCTTGACTAGACCGATCTTTGTTGACAAAGTAATGTCTCTGCTTTTTAATATGCTGTCTAGGTTGGTCATAACTTTCAGCCATTTTGGTGGGAGCCAGAGTGGAGGTACTTACATCACAGAAACTGATAAACAGTGCAAGATCTTTTTTTTCTTTTTTCAGAGCTGGTATTATTAGCTGTCCCCACTGTTCCCCACCTCTCTTTCTCACTTAGCCATAACTGCCCATGTTGACAAACATAGCACTTCTTCCTGGTCATCCTTGTCACTAAAGCAGCAGTGCTTAGTGTGTGATCTGAGGTCACTAAGCATCTCACATGAACTGTGAGGTCCTCATCTTTCCAAGGACACATCTGCAGGGCCATATCTTCTTCATGTGCATCAGCTAAACCGATGTCAAACAGGCTGAAGCAGAGGCATACATGGAATTTCATCTGTTTTCTATCAATTCAAGCATAAAGAGATCAGCAATATATGAAACAACATCAATCTTCTCACTGAATTTTACTTGTATAGTTATCTTTTTGCAGGAATATGTTAGTTATGTTAAAATGTAATGGGTTTATTATTTTTATTTGTCAATGAACTCATAAACATTTAAAATTTCCCAGTCTTAATTGTTAATACAGTAACTGTTTACAACCCTAACCTATGTAACCTACAAAACCTAAAGCTCTTTGGGGTTCTCAGTAATTTTTAAGCTTGTAAAGGGTCTGAAGACTAAGACGTTTGAACCGCACTACTGTGCCCTTGGTGTGCTGGGAGTGTCAGAAGCTGCAAATGACCTCACTTTCCTGAGGGCAATTCTCAGTGTAGTCAGGTCTGATTGTAAAATTTCACATCACCTTATAGTGCACCTGGGATCACCAAGAGTTTCTCATGAGTTGAAGAGACTTATGGAAACTTTGCTCTCTGGCTATCAGGGCACCTCTCTCTTGGGTTAGGACATTCTCACAAAGTGGGCAGCAGTCTCTCTAAGACGGGGCACTCCCTCGAGGTGAGACCAGGGGCTTTGAATCTATAGGCACATTGTATATGTGAAGATGACTTTCAAGGATATGTGAAAATGGTTGAGACCTGAAAAATAGAGTATGCCAAATATGAAAATAGGAAAGACCAAATCAGAATAAAAAATAATATGAAAATTCAAATTGTAAAGAGGTGTCAAATTTGGGGCAAAAGAATCACAGGGTATTTGTGTGTACTTTCATATATTTACTATGATGTGGAGCAGGGACTCTGAACCTAAGCCAATCTAAGGGTTACTAAGGTTTTTACTTACTGAGTACAAACTCCAGGTAAAGTGAAATGTTGAAAGATGCTCCCCTTATATGGTAGAAATCACTGCTGCTACTTTAGGATGGAGGGGGTGGGTGGAAAGGTTTATTCTAGGCTTTTATTGACAAATATCTAGCCTTTCAGATTTGCCTAAAGGTTTTTCTAAGATTTTCCCCAAATCACTTTTGAAACTTGCTCTTGAGGATGGGAGGTATAAGGGGTTTAAAAAAGCAAACATGGAAAGGAACAAAATTGTGCCATTTGTAGAGACGTGGATGGACCTAGAGACTGTCATACAGACTGAAGTCAGAAAGAGAAAAATAAATATCATATATTAAGGCACATAGGTGGAATCTAGAAAAATGATATAGATGACCTTATATGCAAAGCAAAAGTAGAGACACAGACATAGAAAACAGATCTATGGATGCTAAGAGGGAAAGGGAGGGTGGGATCAATTAGGAGATGGAGACTGACATATATTTCCTTCTATGTATAAAACAGATAACTTATGAGAACCTATGTATAGCACAGGGAACTCTATCTGATCGATGTTCTGTGGTAACGTAAATGGGAAGAAAATCCATATACACCTGGGAAATCCAAATATATTAAAATATATATATATATGTATACATATATAGCTGATTCACTTTCCTGTGCCGTAGAAACTAACACAGCATTGTAAAGCAACTATACTCCAAATAAAAATTTAAAAACAAACAAAATGCAAGCTGGGAAAGGAGAGGACCCACCACACCTGGGTGGGTCGTGTCTAGGTCACACACGTGCAGATGCTTCTGTCCAGATACCCTCTTTCCAATACTAACTCTCTTGTTGATTTCAAATGACTCCTTGATCTGCCTTGGACATTCCAGACGCCTCCTACACAGGTATTTACTCTGTCTGAAATGCTCTTCTGGTCTCCCCATTCTTATCTTTACTAAAATGCCTTCTCACCTGCCTGGCCATACCACCAAACTGTCTTTCCCAGCACTTCGTATTTATTCCCTTTCCCCCTCATTTTTCCTTGGTGACTCATCACCTTATGGGATATTATCTATTTTATCATTTATATGATCTATCATCCTCTCTCCCACTAGAATGTTCACCCCAAGAGGGCAGAGATTTCTCTCTTCTTTGTTCACTGTTGTACTCCCTGTGACTAAACATTGCCTCGCACTTAGGAGATGTTCAATAGATGTGTTGAATAAATGAATAAAATCACACCTTATTAGCAGGATGTAATTTCTTCTGGATGGTGTTGTTCTGCTTCTCTTGTGTGAGTCTTGGAGGAAACAGAGACAACACAGTGTGAAGGTGCCGCCTGGAGCCTTCTGGTCCCAGTACAATACTGAAGTGTCCAAGTTCCATGGTAAAGAGGAGCTGGACCTCCCCAAAGCTTAGCTGGCTGATATAGTTGATGGGGTACAAAAAAACCATAGAAGCCTAAAACTCTAGAAGCCTAGCCTCAAACTCGGCAGTTTTCAAACTCATAGATTTTCAGTAACTCTAAGAAGCTCAGTTGAGAGGAATGTTTACTGAGTTCTGTCTTAGAAATTTATTTATTTATTTATCTCTAAATTTATTTATTTTATTGAAGCTGTTTCAGGTATACAGCAAATGGATTCAGTTATACATATGTATGTATCTGTTTTTTCATATTCTTTTCCCATATAGGTTATTACAAGATATTGAGTATAATTCCCTGTGCTATATAATAAGTCTTTGTTGGTTATTTGTTCTATATATAGTAGTATGTATATTTTACTACCAAATTCCTAATTTATACCCCCACCTTCTCCTTTGGCAATCTTGTTTGTTTTCTATGTCTGTGGGTTTGTTTTATCTTGTATGTAAGTTTACTTGCATCATTTTTCTAGAGTCCACTTAAGTGATATCATATGATATTTGTATTTGTCAGGCTTGTTTCACCTAGTATGATGATCCCTACTTTCATCCACATTGCTGCAAATGGCATTATTTTATTCCTTTTTTATGGCCAAGTAACATTCCATTGGGGCTTCCCAGATGCTCAGTGGTGAAGAGTCTGCCTGCCAATGTAGGAGAACATAAGTTCAATCCCTGGGTCGGGAAGATCCTTTGGAGAAGGAAATGACTACCTACTCTAATATTCTTGCCTGAGAAATCACATGGACAGAGCAGCTTGGTGGGGACAGTCCATGAGGTTGCAAAAGAGTCAGGCACAATTTACTGCCTAAGCAACAACAACAGATTTCCTTTGTATAAATATACGACATCTCCTTTATCCATTCATCTGTCATGGGATGTTTAGGTGGTTGACTATTGCAAATAGTTCTGTGATGAGCATTGGGGTGCATTTATTTTTTTCAAATTATGGTTTCCTCCAGAAAAATGGTCAGGAACAGGATTGTAGTATCATATGGTAGTTCCATTTTAGTTTTTTAAGGAACCTCTATACTGTTCTCCATAGTGGCTGTACCAGTTTAAATTTCCATCAACAGGATATTCTTTTATTTAAATTCAGAGTTTTCAGCTTTGGCTGGGTACGGGTGACCTGAGGATTTATAAATTTAAATATATATTTATATATCATTATAAATATATAATTAGCCTTATCCATTATAGAATCTCAATCTCTCTTTAGCAAGTCCTGAGTGAGACCCAGGTATCTGCATTGTTAAAAATCCCCATGGGTATTTTGGTTATAGAACCAGAGCTGAGAATTACTGCACAATAGTTTAAAAATTGACCACAAGCAAAATGCCTAAGGGGACCAAGCAGGTAACATAAATTAGTTATGCAGACTAGTGAGGGCCATGTAAAATCTATTGCCTATCCCTTGTCCAAAAGGGGTCAGTGCTACTCAGGGCCAACTAACTGTGCCCATGTGAGTTCAGTGTTGCCAAATCTTACAGTTTTTTAAGCATTGCTGAAAATCTGGATTTTTTTATATGTAATTGCCCAATTTCTCTTATTAACTCCCCACTCACTATTGTTGCCAAACCAAATTTATTTTAGGCCAAATTTTAGCTGCCTGTTTGCATCCTCTGCAAAATCTTTTCTTGGTAGAAGCCAGTTTGTTAGAGAGCCATGTTCCTGGGTTGCATTGAACAGGCTCTCCATATGATAATTTTTAAAGAATTGTAGCATTTACCTATATTCAGAAATGTTACAAGAACAGCCCCACTAAGAGGAGTCACTCTGGTTATTTTTGACCTGCTGTGAAATATCCCTTGTTGTTTTCTGCTTTTTGTCCTTCTTCTGGGGACTCTGGGCAAAGTTTATTCCTGGGTTTACTATAAGGACAGGCTTGATGATTTCCTGAGAGATCAGTTTGTACTTCTTCTAAGACATTATGAATGATGCTTCTTGATGCTATCTTGATCATGATCAAGCTGGATGTCATGTTTCAACAAGGATATAAAACGGCATGATAGGTATTTTTTTCTTACTAACTGAATGCCTATTTTCACTTTATAATTTAATCACATCTGTCTTCTATGTCCTTATTGTTACTTTTGTCTTATTACATTACTAGATTAAATGTCTTAATTAACATATTTCTTGAGTGGATGGAGGACAGGTTGAAAGTAATGAATGCTGAAGAAAAGTTTTGCTTTTTGGGGGACTTTGACAGAATGAAAACATCATTCAGGGTTTTGAGAGAAGATGGTCATGAACAATACCTCAGTGTTAAATAGTGCTTAAATCATTTGCTATCAAGCCCATAATGAGACCAAAGTATCTGCAATATTTATACATTTTCACAATAACTATATTAATTAGAGTCTGTGAGATCAATATGCATTATTGTATGATATGGGGGCCTGCAAATGTAACCAAATAGAGAAAAAAACACCATTACATTTAAAAAATATGTATTTTTATTTATTTATTATTTATGTATATGGCTGTGACAGGTCTAAGTTGTGGAATGTGAGATCTAGTTCCCCAACTAGGGATCCACTATGGGCCCCCTGCTCTGGGAGGATAGGGTCTTAGCCACTGGATCACCAGGGAAATCCCTGTAGATTTTTGGAGGTATCTAAAGGAATGCATATTTAAATATTTAAGTGATTCTGCAAAATCATCCTCTACAATTGTGTGTCCAACTTTTCTCACCTCTACAAAAAAGCCTGAGGACAATTGTTCCAACTTTGTCTTCTCCATACTGAATAGTATCAGTCTTTTAAAATTTTTGACAATGTGGTAGGTAGCAAATTGCATAAGTTTGTTAGTGAATTTGAATAAATTTTCATAAATTTGTTGGTTATTTCTATTTCATCTTCTAAAATTTTTTTCAGAAATTTTCCAATAGGTTGTTTATATTTTTTCTTATAGTGCTATTTGTATTGAATTCATACATGCGGTTGGAGAGATGACTATCCATGCAATATTAATTTCCTCTACTCAAAAATGTTCTTTTCTGCCTTTCATTACTGTTTTATAATATTCTCCTTTAGGGTATATTGTTCTTTATAATATGGAAGTGATCTGTAGTTGATACTATGTTTTAAATATTTCTTAGCCACTAGTACTTTACTTTTATGTGACAAAAGTGTCCATAAACTTTTTTTTTCATGTTGTCAAATTCAACAATATTGCTTTGATTCTGAATATTGGTTCAGGAAAACCTTCGCCACTAAAATAGTTGTAAAAATTATATTCCCCATTTTGTCATTATGCTGTACACTTTAAACTTATACAGTGCTGTATGTCAATTATATCTCAATAAAACTGGAAAGAAAAAATAAAACAGATTGGAAAAGCAATGGAGTACATTAAACATGTAATAGAAACAATATTATCCAGATTGTCTAGATTAATCCTGAAAAAATTATCTTTAGTTAGAATATTATGAGAAGCTTCTTAGAAAAAAAATTATTTGGTCATTGTTTTTGTGTTTAAAGTTTCATGTTTATTGTTCTCTGTTTTTAATCCCACTAATACCTTTTCTGTTTGAGTTTTTCCTTATTACTCCATGGAATAAAAATTGCATTACAGGTTTTATTTGAAATCACATAAAGCAATATAAACAAATGATTATATCTATTACAAAAAATCTACTTTATTTACAGATACAAAATTGCATATTTATGTTTAGTTTTAAAATTAATTTGCAATTTATTGTGTGCTTGTGAATTAGGGATTTTCTTTTTTTTTTCCAATTTAAAACCAATTGTAAACAATTTATTGTTCAAATAACTCTTTATCCTATCATTTGAACCATTCCCATTATTAAATTCTAAATTTAGATGGATATAAAAGACATCACTTCATTGGAAATAGATGGGGAAACAGTGGAAACAGTGGCTGACTTTATTTTTTTGGGCTCCAAAATCACTGCAGATGGTGATTGCAGCCATGAAATTAAAAGACGCTTACTCCTTGGAAGGAAAGTTATGACCAACCTACATAGCATATTAAAAAGCAGAGACATTGCTTTGCCAACAAAGGTCTGTCTGTTCAAGGCTATGGTTTTTCCAGTGGTCATGTATGGATGTGAGAATTGGACTATAAAGAAAGCTGAGCGCCGAAGAATTGATGCTTTTGAACTGTGGTGTTGGAGAAGACTCTTGAGAGTCCCTTGGACTGCAAGGAGATCCAACCAGTCCATCGTAAAGGAGATCAGTACTGGGTGTTCATTGGAAGGACTGATGCTGAAGCTGAAACTCCAATACTTTGGCCACCTGATGAGAAGAGTTGACTCATTGGAAAAGACCCTGATGCTGGAAAGGATTGGGGACAGGAGGAGAAGGGAACGACAGAGGATGAGATGGCTGGATGGCATCACCAACTCAATGGACATGAGTTTGTGTAAACTCTGGGAGTTGGTGATGGACAGGGAGGCCTGGCGTGCTGCAGTTCATGGGGTCGCAAAGAGTCGGACACGACTGAGCAACTGAACTGAACTGAAAAGACTATGACAATGCTTGTTAATATACATAGCTTGAGTTCATTCATCTCAACTTTTATATAAAGTACAACATGTGAATTTGACATTGTTTATTTATCCATTTCCATTAAGTTGTTCATATGTTCTTACTTTTACAAAGTGTTATACATCCTTGTACCTATTTCTTTGAATAATTATGTGAAAAAAATTTCTATTATGTTTAGTTAGAAATATGCAGTTTTTGGTGTTAGAGTAGATGCATTTTTACCCTACACGGATATTGTTAGAGTGTTCTCTCTTAAGCAGTAGTTGTTGCGGCCAAGTAATGAATAATTTCACTTCACTTCACTTTAGTTGCTCAGTTATATCCAACTCTTGTGACCCTATGGACTACAGTACCTCAGGCTTCTCTACCATCACCAACTCCTGGAGCTTACTGAAACTCATGTCCATTGAGTCAGTGATGCCATCCAATCATCTCATTCTCTGTTGTTCCCTTCTCCTCCCGCCTTCAATCATTCCCAGCATCAGAGTCTTTTCAAATGAGTCAGTTCTTCATATCAGGTGGCCAAAGTATTGGAGTTTCGGCTTCAGCATCAGTCCTTCCAATGAATATTCAGGACTGATTTCCTTTAGGATGGACTTGTTGTATCTCCTTGCAGTCCAAGGGACTCTCAAGAGCCTTCTCCAACACCACAGTTCAAAAGCATCAATTCTTCGGCGCTCAGCTTTCCCTATAGTCCAACTCTCACATCCATACATGACTCCTGGAAAAACCAAAGCTTTGACTAGATGGACCTTTGTTAGCAAAATAATGTCTCTGCTTTTTAATATGCTGTCTAGGTTGGTCATAGCTTTTCTTCCAAGGAGTAAGCATCTTTTAATTTCATGGCTGCAATCACCATCTGCAGTGATTTTGGAGCTCCCCAAAATAAAATCTGTCACTGTGATTTCTAAATCTTTTGTAATATTTGATGTTTTCAAAGATTTCACTTTTGTCAAACCTAAGTGTGTGAAGTATTCTACCACTGTTGCTTTAATGTGCTTGTGTTTAATTGTATATGTTACATGTTTGCTGACCTTTTGATGTTGCTCCACTAATAAATACCTGTTCTTATTTTTTGCATGTTTTTCAACTTTATTGATATCATTGGTATTAAATAAAATGCATGTATTTCAAATGTATGATTTAATAAGTTTTGGCATATGCACACACTCATGAAACCATCATCACCCAAGTCAAGATAATGAATGTATCCATCACCTAGTATGTATGTATGAATCCATCACCCACATGCTTACTGTATGGTTCAATTTGTATAGGATTCTGGAAAATTCAAGTGAATCTATGGTGACAAAAAACAGATGCCAGAGGTCGCCTGGGAATGGCAAAGGTTGGGTGAATGCAGAGAGAAGTGGAAATTAAAAAGAGGCAGAAGGGATTGTCTTTGTTCAGAATGTCTTTGCTCTTCTTGGTTCTTTCTTCTTCCATGTTAATTTTAGAATGTTATTCAAATGTCACAAAACTATGCTTATGGAATTTTGACTGAAATTGCATGGAATTCGTATATGATTTTGTAGAGACTAATATTACATAGGTAATATTGATTTCCTCTATCCCTGAATGTTCTTTTCTTTCATTAATGATTTATAGTATTCTCCATTAGGTCTTCTATACAATTAAGAGCTTTTTCCCTGGGGATCTTTAGTATTTGTTGCTCTTGAAATAAGGTTATTTTTCCCCCTTTTTTCCAATATATAAAAATGCTACTGATATGTGATATGGATGTTGAAAAAAGGACTCTTAAAATCTTAATAGTTTAAATTTTAAATTTTAATTTTAATAAATTTATATTTTATACATTCTTAACCTTTCTATTTCGACAATCATGCTGTCTGCCAATAAGTACAATTTTGTGTCTTCCTTTAAAACCTCATAATTCTTGTCTATTTCTTGTCTTATCACATTGACTAGTACTTGTGATGGAGTTGAATAGTAAGTTTTCCTTAATTTGGAGATTGAATTTACCAGTTCACCAGGGTTATAAATAATACTGTATCAGAACTCTGTTTGTGTTCATTTTAGTTTTCTGTCAGACCATAAAGCTAGCCCTCAAAGAAGATAAGTAACCCAATTAAATGGATGCAGATTCCAAGAACTCCTTTATTACTTAGAAATCCATGTCCAAATTGGTGGTTAATTTCAGCTGTGAGGAGTGAGGAAACCCATCTGTCAAAGGAACTCAGAATCACCAGTTCAATGTTTTTTTATACAAATAGGATGGGAGAGGGATCACATTAGGTCCAATGTCTATATCTTACCATATAAGAAATGTATTCTTCCAAGAAGTTTGTTACATTTTTCAGCATTTTATTTTTAACTGAATATTCTCAGGCCTGGAGTGCATTTTGTCAAGGAAAACTATTTTAGGTTAGAAGTTTTATTTTAGTCATAGTTTGCAAATTAAAAGAGTAGTGTTTATATTGATGAAAGTTTTACTTATACTGAAATGTACATATAATTTAAAAAATTTATTAGTGGTGTAAATTATACTAACAGATTTCTTAATATTGAAACTGCCTTGCACTCCTTGCATGAACTCTATTTGGTTCTAATGTATTATTTTTCTTCATACCGCTGAATTTGATTTGCTAATTTTTTTTGGCTGCGCATGGCATGTGGGATCCTAGTTCCCTGACCAGGGATTGAATCCACAACCCTGGAAGCAGGGAGTCTCAACAACTGGACCACCAGGGAAGTCCTAATAATATTTTAATATGATTGTTATAGCCTGAGACTTTTAGAAGATAACTTACCCATTTCTTTTAACTGTTATTTCTTTTTTAAATGTTTCTGTACACTGATGTTTTTATCACATAAAAAATATAGCTGGATTTTGTTGTAGCTATTATTTTAAGTTTATCTAATTTTCTCACTCTTAAAATGGTCAATCTTTTATTTGCTATTTTTGCCAGTATCTGAAATTATTTTTGCCATGCTAATTAATATGCACTATTTATTGTGCTTTCTCTTTGCTTCTTTTTCCTTCATTATCTTCTTATAAATTGACAAGATTTTCTTTATTATTTTTTGTTACTAACTTAAATGTTATATATTTTATCTTTTTTTAAAGATTGACTTAAATTTAAAAAAAATTTTACATCAATTTTTAAATTTTAAAACAAAGTCCAAGATTGTTCAATATTTTTATTTTCTTTTCAGAGAAATTAGCACACGTTAGTTTTCCTCCAAACTGCACCATTTCTGTTATTAATATCCAATGTTTTACTTTTTTTAAAACTGAGAATTATTAACTTTGCCAATACTTCTTAAGATTTATCATCTGTTTACTGGTTTCCTTGTTCATCTTTTGTTGTTATTTTGCTCTCAGCTCTATTCCTTAGTGGTTTATACAATAAATAATACCTTCATTTTTTGTTGTTGCTCAGTCACCAAGTTGTGTCTGACACTTCACAGTGCCATGGACTGCAGTATGCCAGGCTTCCCCGTCCTTCACCGTCTCCCAGAGTCTGCCCAAGCTCATGTCCATGGAGTCGGTACTGCCATCTCACATTCTCATCCTTTGTCACCCTCTTCTCCTTCTGCCATCAATCTTTCCATCAATCTTTCCAACTCTTTCCAATGAGTTGGCTCCTCACATCAAGTGGCCAAAGTTTTAGAACTTCAGCATCAGTCCTTCCAGAGAGTATTCAGGGTTGATTTCCTTTAAGATTGACTGTTTTGATCTCCTTGCTGTCGAGGGAACTCTTAAGAATCTTCTCCAGCACCACAGCTTGAAAGTATCAATTCTTTGGCGCTCTGCCTTCTTTATTGTCCAACTGTCACATAATTACTGGAAAGACCATAACCTTAACTATACGAACTTTTGTCAGTGAAGTGATGTCTTTGCTTCTTTAACACACTGTCTTCATTTTTATATGCCTATTTCACTCTTTATTTCACTCTCAGTATTAGTGATATAATTGCTTGGTATAATATACTGAAGATACTGTGATTTCTTATGCTATTGCTGATTACTTGGAGAATTCTTCTCTTACTTTGTATTCCTTATTATATAATATTTTTTCTTCTAATTACTGAACGACTTTCTCTTTAACTTTCTACAATGCTATATAGTGTTTCTAAATGGGGTTTAGCTTGTTTGAGAACTAATGGATTTCTTCACTTTTAGAAAGTCATTACTTTCAATATCAACCATCTCCTATTCTAATTATTCTTTCTTTTTGGAATGTTTATTTGATATTTATTGGTCCTTCTCTATATCCTCCGTATCATTTAACATCTTTCACAATTCTTGATTTACTCCTTTGCGAAATGTATTTGAATTACTCAGCTCTATTTTCACACTCACTAACTCTATTTTAAGCTGTATCTTTACTGTTTGACTCCTCTATTGTTTGTGCTTTTCACCAAACAGTATTTATTTTTCATTTTTAGAATTTATAAAATATCTCTTTCATTACTGTTTTCTCAAAAGAAATCATTTTTGTTTTTCATATCCCCAAAACATAGAATACATGAATATAGGAAACATTACATTTCCTCCTTCCCAAACCCAAATATAACATTTTAAACAAAATGATGTGTTGGAAAATTCTCAAGTTATATTCTAAATATACTAGGTAGAATGTCAGAATACATGGTAGAATGGTGGAATACATGGTATTATTTTTGGAAAGTGCACCAAATGTCAACAAAGGGCATCTACAGTATTTTATTGTATATGAATTGGCTGTTTATTAACAATCATTATTTTTTTGGTTATCCAGAAGTGATGTTTTAATGACTTTACATCCTAATATAACCACTAATATAGGATTTTATTGTGTTTTAGTTATATTTTAGGAAATTTATTGTATTTTAGCTAAAGTTAAAGCATACTGACTCCAATATGTGCACAGAGGTGATCAAAACAACTGGGATTAAGAAATAGCTAGATGTAAAAAGTACGGAGCTCCCTTTTCTGTTTTTGAGAGCAGTTACAATAGCTCAGGAGGTAAAGAATCCTCCTGCAATGCAGGAGACCCCAGCTCAATTCCTGGGTTAGGAAGATCCCCTGGAGAAGGGAAAGGCCACCCATTCCAGGATTCTGCTCTGGAGAATTCCATGGACTATATAGTCCATGGGGTTGCAAAGAGTCTGACATGACTGAGCATGAAACTTTCACTTTGATAATTTTTCTCTAAAAAATTACTTTTTCTATAGTATCTTGGACAAAAGTAGAGAAAGAGAAGGGGGAAAATGGACATGGAAAAAGAAAAGAGGAAACTTTGGTTAGTCTGACATCGTAATTCATCTTAATCTTAAAATTTCCATGCCATTTCCTGTAGAATAACAAAAATACCAATAATGTGTGCTGTGTGCTTCGTCTCCCCATCGTGTTCCGACTCTGTGACTCATGGACTACAGCATGTCAGGCTCCTCTGTCCATGGGGATTCTGCAGGCAAGAATACTGGAGTGGGTTGCCATGCCTTCCTCCAGGGGGTCTTTGCAACCCAGTGATCAAACCTAGGTCTCCTGCTTTGCAGGCAGATTCTTTACCAACTGAGCCACCAGGGAAGCCAATACCAATAATTAGCTTTTATTGAGGACTTATTGTCTTTCATCAAATCTGTACATACTTTCTCACTATATACTTAAGAGATAGGTACTAGTAGTTTACTGATAAGTTTTAAAAACAAGGCTCAAAACTGTGAAATAATTTGTCCAAGATAATACAAAAAATACATGTCATAATATATATTAATAATCATTGATATTGAATCAATAAGTCAGTTGCCTTCTCCTGTACCAAAATATTTTAACACATAAGATTTTTCCTCCTTTCTTTGCATGTTAGTCATAAATTATCCCAGATTTCAAAAATTGAATATTGTCTGCAGAGGGGAGGGCAAACCCTTTCTTGAATATTGATTGATTTAGTTTAGTTGTTTAGAATATAGAATTCAGTGGGTATTATAATATAGCATCATACATATTATACGTGGTAGTATATGCAGGAGACACTGTCCAGAAAAACACTTCCAGGGTAAAGCCTGCTATTTACTGATGATCTCTTATCCTCTGCCTGGCAGGAAGCAAATGTCCCTTTGGGGGAGTAAGGCTTGATTTGGACAAATGCCCACTCAGTGATCACAGTTAGAAATTTGGACAGAAGAAGGTATTACTATGGCAACTGTTTCTATCAAGGTAGTAAGAGTTTCAGAAACCCAACGGGACAGACTAAGGCAGAGCCCATCAAGGAAAAGAGAGATTTCTAATGGAGGAAGAAAAGCTAAAACATCATGTCTGGAGGGCCATGAACTGGTCTGGGATAGCAGTATATCATCTCATGCAGTTCTCACAGAAACTCTAAGAATATCACCGGGCAGTACGAGCTTCATTTTGCAGACAAAGGACCTGTTGCCTCAGGATACCCCAAAGTACTTCACACTTTGTTTCTTTAGGCCTGAGTCTCACCTGGGCTTCAGGCTTGGTTCAGACATGCAACAGAAAATTTTCTTGCAACAGAAAATCCCATGCAAATGGTGAATGTAGTGTATTAATATAAAAATTTAGCATGTCATCTCACTAACTCTGCTTCTTTTCCTGTCATACTGGAATCCTTCCACTTCCTGGATGACACAGTCAGACATCACGTTTTGTGACTTAAATCTTTTAATATATTTTTGGAAGCTCTATTCTTTCAGGTGTTGCTTTCGACTTTGGTGAGGGCTTCATCTTTGTTCACCTGCCTATTTCAGGAACTTCCTAACTAGTGTTTCTGATTTGAGGATTTGCTCTACATGACTGCCAGAGTGATCCATCTAAAACAGCGAGAACAAGAAGGTCTCTTTTAAAACACCTCTAAATGACAGACCCAGCCACACCGTGACAGTTCTGATGCTGACCATAAAAGGCCAAAAAGTGGGCAGTGGCCCAATTCCTGGAAATCCCCACCCCTTCCCCAAAATAGTTGGGATAATCCTCCCATTCATAAGCCTATGAAATTACCCAGTCCATAAAAACTAACCACCCTATATTTTCGGGCCTCTCATCTTCTGAGATGACCCATACTCTGTGGAGTATGCTTCTCTCTAAATAAACCCACAAAACAAACAAACAACAACAAAAACAAAAACATTCCAGTCAATCTCATAGCTTCCATCTCGGCAAAAGCTCTGTTCCTTCAGGCCCTTCCAGGGCCTTTCATATTTGTTATCTGTTTCTTCTCTGATTTCTGTTTTATTCAGGGCATATCGGAGAAGGCAATGGCAACCCACTCCAGTACTCTTGCCTGGAAAATCCCATGGACGGAGGGTCCTGGTAGGCTGCAGTCCTTGGGGTCGCAACTGAGCGACTTCACTTTCACTTTTCATTTTCACACATTGGAGAAGGAAACGGCAACCCACTCCAGAGTTCTTGCCAGGAGAATCCCAGGGGCGGGGGAGCCTGGTGGGCTGCCGTCTGTGGGGTCGCACAGAGTCAGACACGACTGAAGTGACTTAGCAGCAGCAGCATAGCTTTTGTAGCCAGAATGACTTCTGAGTAAAAACATTAGTCTAAAAGGAAAAGGGATTATCCCCAAGATTCAGAGGAATGGTAGATTCCTAAAAAAAACTTTAATGTAGGAAACAGGAAAAATAATTAACAGAAAACAGGTTTATTTGGAAAAGGATGAAATTTAATTCATAGAAGGAAAATGTGCTGGCAGAGAAGCAGAAAAACTAAAAATGACAATAAAATGAAAATTAAGATTGGAAGCAATACAGAAAAAAATGGACAGTACAAAAAAAGAGACAATTTTTGAGGATAAACTGGAGTTCTCTTGGGCTATAGAAAAAAAGGGAAAGGATGATGGACTTAGTTTTTCTGTCTGTTATATTTAACATACAAATGGTGGTAATTCCTTAAGAAACTAGAAAAATGGGAAAATGTAGTGACTAAAAATGTGCATAACAGAAGAAAACTTTCTGAACTAAATAAAGAGCTACATATGTAGATTTAAAGTGTTTTTCTTATAAGGCAAAGCTGATAAAAAGGGACTTGCATTTGAACAAATCTTGGTAAAAATACCTCAATTACAAAGAAGAAAGTAAAGCAATTGACTTTTTTCATGTAGGAATAATAATTACACTGGTCTTAGACTTCTTTGTAACTCTGAATGCCAGAACATACGGAAACATTGATAATAGTGTACTGGTGAAAGTTTGTACCCCATAATGTATAGTCAATCTAAACCTTATATATGAAGACAAGATAACAAAAGATTAGGTTTAGGAAGTGCAAAATGCATATAAAAACACAGCAACAAACAGAAGCATTGCTACCTGATTAGACTCTCAATATTATTGACAAACAAATTAATATTAAAAATCCAAAATGTACAAATCATATATGAATAAGGTGATATGAGAATTAAAATTGTTAAACATATATTTAAGTTATTTATTTCAATATTTTAAATTAACCTACAAATTATTGATAGAGATCAATTAATTTTTGATAAGTGAATATCATGTGATCTGTAACAATACCAGAAACAATAATATTTTTGTTTCTAAAATCTCAAATTATGGCAACACTGTGAAGTGAATGAATAAGGAAATAAAGGTGTAATAAATTTATTCATCTTACTAAGGAGGGAATGAAAATATGCGTTAGTTTTTCACTTGGCTGACTGGATAAATATAAGCCCATATGTATATTTGTAAAGATAATTACCACTACCATGAAAATGCAGAATCTATACCTAAAAGTCACAATGTATAGGGCAAATACAACAAATATAGGAGACTAAAATGCTCAAACTACTGCACAATTGCACTCATCTCACACACTAGTAAAGTAATGCTCAAAATTCTCCAAGCCAGGCTTCAGCAGTACGTGAACCATGAACTTCCAGATGCCCAAGCTGGATTTAGAAAAGGCAGAGGAACCAGAGATCAAATTGCCAGCAATCGATGGATCATCGGAAAAAGCAAGAGAGTTTCAGAAAAACACCTATTTCTGCTTTATTGACTATGCCAAAGCCTTTGACTGTGTGGATCACAATAAACTGTGGAAAATTCTGAAAGAGATGGGAATATCAGATCACCTGACCTGCCTCTTGAGAAACCTGTATGCAGGTCAGGAGGCAACAGTTAGAACTGGACATGGAAAAACAGACTGGTTCCAAATAGGAAAAGGAGTTTGTCAAGGCTGTATATTGTCACCCTGCTTATTTAATTTATATGCAGAGTACATCATGAGAAACACTGGGCTGGAGGAAGCACAAGCTGGAATCAAGATTGCCAGGAGAAATATCAATAACCTCCGATATGCAGATGACACCACCCTTATGGCAGAAAGTGGAGAAGAACTAAAGAGCCTCTTGATGAAAGTGAAAGAGGAGAGTGAAAAAGTTGGCTTAAACCCAACATTCAGAAAACTAAGATCATGGCATTTGGTCCCATCACTTCATGGGAAATAGATGGGGAAACAGTGGAAACAGTGTCAGACTTTATTTTTGGGGGCTTCAAAATCACTGCAGATGGTGATTGCAGCCATGAAATTAAAAGATGGTTACTCCTTGGGAAGAAAGTTATGACCAACCTAGACAGCATATTAAAAAGCAGAGACATTACTTTGCCAAAAAAGGTCTGTCTAGTCAAGGCTATGGTTTTTCCAGTAGCCGTGTACGGATGTGAAAGTTGGACTATAAGGAAAGCTGAGTGCCGAAGAACTGATGCTTTTGAACTATGGTGTTGGAGAAGACTCTTGAGAGTCCCTTGGACTGCAAGGAGATCCAACCAGTCCATCCTAAAGGAGATCAGTCCTGGGTGTTCATTGGAAGGACTGATGCTGAAGCTGAAACTCCAATACTTTGGCCACCTGATGTGAACAATTGACTCATTGGAAAAGACCCTGATGCTGGGAAAGACTGAAGGTAAGAGGAAAAAGGGACAACAGAGGATGAGATGGCTGGATGGCATCACTGACTAAATGGACATGAGTTTGAGCAAGCTCTGGGAGCTGGTGATGGACAGGGAAGCCTGGTGTGCTGTAGTCACAGAGTTGGACACGATTGAGTGACTGAACTGAACTCAACTCAACTGAACTCAGATTCAGCAAAAATAATAGACTATTAGAGTAGCCTGTTAAAGGCTCAGCTCACAGGTTTGCTTGAAAACAAGAGCCTCCAGATGGGACACATTCCTCCATGTTGCAGTGTATGCTGTAAGCCAGTGGCTGATCTAAATAACCCTGTCAGTTAGAACACAGGAGTCCAGGAACCCAGAGGTGGACATAGGATTGGCTCTATCCACTTGCAGAATATTATATTGCTAGATTAGCTATCCTAGACCCTCCAGTTGGGGTTGGGTGGACACTCCCACCAGGACACAAAGTACAGGGCTCCTCTGAACTTGAAATTATGACTATCACTGTGTCACACTGGGCTGAGGGTGGTTGACGTGTTTGGCTTGTCAAGCTAGGGTTGCTGCTACAGTGGATCAGGGATATTCACTGGGACATGTCTTGCTGCTCCTTTGCCTGGTGATCTAATTGCATGAACATTTATGGAAACCACAGCCTGATGAAGACAAGGTAACCAACAGCACAGATTTATCAGTGATGAAGGTCTGGGTCACTGTACCTAGCCAGTCCAAGTTCAGGCTAAAGGTAAGGGAAATGTAGACTAGAGGATGGATGAGGGAGATAGTGAATAGCAACTATGGCCTTGTGACCAGAAATAGCAGCAGAAACCACAGCCCATAGCTTATGTAGTGGCCTCTCTGTCATCAGTTTTTGAGCAATTAAATTAAACCATCATCGTGAAGGGGACTCCATAGATAAATGAAGGCATGAGGAGATCTGAGTAGTACAAGGGGATGGATTATACTGGGCACTTTGTGCATTATTTAATTTTCTTGCCCTATCTTCTAACTCTGGCCACCTCTGGACCAATCAGGCCTGTGCAGGCTCCAACCAGCTTCACCCAGGGATCCTCTGACAATGCCATGCCTTGGAATATCTTCAGTGGACATCTTGCTTCCTGCCCTGGGATGTTCAGGGGAGCTAGATTAGCACCCATGCTCTGACAGTCCTCAGACAACAAGTAAATTCAGGAGGGCAAAATCTGCAGAGGCAAGTTTGACCCATTGGGAAATGAAGCTAGCAGACCGATGCCTTCTACCTTTCATGATCTGGACAGGCAGTTCTGAGAAGTATTTCATCTAGCTCAACAGAGGGTCCCATGGGACCTCATAGGCATGTTCAGTTTGATAGCACATTGGTCTTTTTTCCCCCATTGTGTCCATTTTCTTTGCATTCCTGAGATCTCATTACCAATTAAGCTTCCTACACACAAATCTTTATCCAAGGTCTTGCTTTCAGAGAGACACTGAAATGTAATAATTTAATTCAGAGATATCATATTATACACTACAGCAGTTCTCAAGCTTTTTGGTTTCAAGAAAACTTTTTCTCTTTGTTTTTATTTTTATGGCCACGCTATGCAACATATGGGGTCCTAGTTCTTCAACCAAAGACTGAACCTGAGCTCCCTGAATTGAGAGTACAGAATCTTAACCACTGACCAAGGAAGTTCTTAAATTTTTTAAATTTTTTATTGAGGTACAGTTGATTTATAATTTTGTGCTAGTTTCATGGGTACAGCAAAATAATTCAGCTACATATATTCTTTTTCAGATTCTTTTCCATTATAGGTCATTACAAGATATTGAATATAGCTTCCTGTGCTATATAGTAGATCCTTGAGGTTTATGTATTTTATACCCATTTTTTAATCTGTTAATCACATACTTCTAATTTATTCCTTTCCACCTTCCCCTTTGGTAACCGTAAGTTTGTTCTCCATGTCTGTGATTCTGGTTTTTTTCAATCAATTGATATTTTTAAAATTGAAGTATAGCTGATTTACAATGTTGTGTTAACTTTGATACAGCAAAGTGATTCAGTTACTCATATATAATTCTCTTTTTAAAATATTTTTCCACTATAATTTATCATAGGATATTGAGTATAGTTCTCTGTGCTATACAGTAGGATCTTGTTTATCCATTCTATATATAAAAGTTTACATCTGCTAACCCCAATTTCCCTGTTAACTCAATTGGTAAAGAATCCACCTGCAATACAGGAGACCCTGGTTCAATTCCTGGGTCGGGAAGATCCACTAGAGAAGGGATAGGCTACCTACTCCAGTATTCCTGGGCTTCCCCTGTGACTCAGTGAAGAATCCACCTGCAATGTGGGAGACCTGGGTTCGATCCCTGGGTTCGACCCCTGGGTTTGATCCCTGGGTTTGGGAGATCTCCTGGAGAAGGGAAAAACTACCTAGTCCAGTATTCTGGCCCAGAGAATTCCATGGACTGTATAGTCCTTGGGGTCACAAAGAGTTGGAATTGACTGTGTGACTTTCACTTTCACTTTCAACCCCAACATCCACTCCAACCTTCCCCCAACCCCCTCCCCCTTGGCAAGCACCACTCTGTTCTCTATAGGACAACCTTAGTTTTAAAAAATGACAATCCCAAAGAGATTTGTAATGCGGGTGATATCTATTGATATTTACAACATTAGCAAGGAAAACTTGAAATTTTTACATTTACTTATAAATTTATTCAAAGTTACATTAATAAGTGCACTCTATGTTAATATAAATAACATTTTTTATGGAGTACTAGCTATATTTTCCAAAATAAAACAAAATATTTGTAAGAAAAAAGTGGCATTGTTTTACATTTTTGCAAATCTCTTTAATGTCTAGCAAAATAAAAAAGATAGCTGGAGTCTCATAGCTGCTGCTACGTTCAGTCTGTGATAAGTTTTTTCATTTTAAGTATTTGAAAAAATATAGCCTCATAAAGACTATGCAATTGGGAAAGGGAGGAGTATTTAATTGTTTTTTTTTTTCAGATGATTGTAGCTATTCTATGATACATCACCAAATCTAGACAAGCGATAGTCTCTTAAAACTATTAGTGGTAATTCTGTACTTTCATCAATAAAACATTTGTTCTCTGTTACATTTAAATCCATTTGGTCTCTCTCACAATTTAGGTGGGTTTCTTACCCATGTGTGATTTTATAGATTATATATAGATCATTTGGACAATATTGGTTCAGTGGCTTGTGCAAATCATTCCAATGTTTGCACATTTCATTGTACACTATAATAACACACAATTCTTAGGAATACACTGACCACATCAGAAAAAACTTTAATTATCAGGAGGCTTTCAAGCTCAATGTAATGGGTACAAGTGTTTATTTTTTAATTTAAACTTTTGTTTGAAAACTTCAATCAATGGCAAAAAAGGATTTTCAAGTTGATTTCTTAAACCAACAGGCTCACCTTGTTCATTGTTGAGAAAATGTCTGACAAATATCCAGGTCTGGATAATTATAGTTCTCTAGTTCTTCTTCCAAGTAAAAATGTTGCTTTGTGGAAAAAGCGGCTAGTTCAGCTCACGGTTGAAACAATCATGCAGTGTTTTCCCTTGAGACGATCTTCCTATGTCTGTGGGCAGCAGAAGAGCTTTCTGTGTTCTTCCATCGTTCTAGATAGAAGACTATTAAAAATTGATTCTTCAGTGTTGAAATTAATAAAATTAACCATTCCATTGCTTCCTCAAGGACCTTATGTGACACTGGGATTTCTGTCATTGCAAGCATATGGAGGTAGAGAGACACTGGTTTGTGGCACTGTGTTAATATTCTTTTACTATCATTGTTTGCTCACTATCAGAGCAAGTGTGAACACAGTGAAACAAGCAAGTAACAGCTTACGATGCAAATAATTTTGACCTTGAAGGTCCTCTGAAAGGTTCTTGGGGAATCCCAGAGGCCCAAAGGAAGTGGGAACCTCTTTTCAAATCATTGATCTGAAATATTGTGAGTTTTGTTTTCCATTTCCCATATTTCTGAAAACTCAGTAATTAAAACACACCCCCCACACACAAATACATATGCACAATACTATTTTTAATGTAAGTTCTAGTTTCTAGTTATTTTCCCCCAAAGTTTCTAGCCTGCAACACTGCCAGAAAAGGAAGTCTTCACTCCATTCTTCCCCTATGGCCAAGATTGTGGATCTTTCAGAAACAAACACATATCACTTTCTTGTGTAAACATGTGTAAACCTTTCTTGAATTTTCTGTTGCACTAAGGATAATATTTAAACTCCTTTGCATGACTTGTCAGTCTCTCTATTGGTCTCCTGAGCATCCTCCAGGTATATCTTTTGCTTTTATCCTTAAAAATCTCTGTTCCAACCATAATGTATCATCCTTTGCTTGAATAATTTCTTTATATCTTTCAGGTACCACCTTTGGTGGGTTCTCTCATATCTCAAGCTCGCTTGGGTGATTTCCTGATATAATTCCAGCACATCTGGGACAGTGTGTTGTGAGTGTGATTTCATTTTAAGCATCCATTTTCTTCATTACTCTGTAAGTTTATGGAGGCAGTGATGTCTCTTGCTTTTTGTTATATTCATGGTTAGCAGACTTTTGGCCCATGAGACATTTAGTCTATGCTAAAGGGTTCTTGATATTTGCAGGATCATTTGGCCCTGTTCAAAACGTGAATAAAACATATAGTCCATGCCAAAAGGTCTTTGGTATTTGCCATATCTGGTCCTGTCCAAAATCATTTGTCATGAATCAAATATACCCATGGTCATTTTTGATAGGAATAAATTTGAAGGATCTTTTGGCATGGATCAAATGTCTTCTGAACCAAATGTCTTATGGGCACTTTGGATAAGACCAAATGTCCTTCAATCTATTCCTACTACCTGTGAAAATGCCTGCATCATTGCCCTTCTACATGGATGAGGAAGTTGGTACTGGAGGCTGGGCTGTAAGACAGGATGTGAGTGATTCATCACTCAGGGTCTATAATCTGTAGAATATTTATCAATATTAAATAATACATACTAATTGCAAATACAATAGAAACATACATTACATATATATGATAGACATACATATGTTTTAAACAATGCAATAATAATTTATAATGTCCTTGATTTTTATAAAATACTGTATCTTTTAATGCCAGTAACAAAGACACTCCTTATTAATAAAAGCTGTACAATTTTCTTTGATTTTATTCCATTGTCTATAAATTAACTAGTTTTCTACTGATATATCTTTAGAAATTTCTGATTAACTATTGCAAGCAAAGCATTAATGAACATTTTAATGCACATATCTATGTATTATGCTAATATTTCTACAGAGTAAATTCCTGGAAGACCTCCCTAAGTGTATACACTCCAAAAACATTTTGACTTCATGCAGGAGTGCATGAAGTGTGGTGGTCATTTCCTTACACTGTATTAACCATTATTTTAAAAATTTCACATTGATAGGTAAAAATTGTGTTTCATTATATTATCTTTATGTAATTAGTTAAGAGTAGGATTATCTTTTAGTATCTTTATCATTTATATTTCTCCTTACCTGAATTGCCAGTTTATACTCTAATGGTGTGTTCTTTTTCATTGGCCTATTGGTCTTCCAAAGTAACTTAAAAAAAATTATTTATGTGTTACAAATAATAACCCATTGTCTGCTATATTTTTCATTAGTTTAAAAAATGGTCTTTTAATAAAACTAGAGCACTTTCTAACACCATACACAAAAATAAACTCAAAATGGATTAAAGATCTAAATGTAAGACCAGAAACTATAAAACTCCTAGGGGAGAATATAGGCAAAACACTTTCCGACATAAATCACAGCAGGATCCTCTATGACCCACCTCCCAGAGTAATGGAAATAAAAGCGAAAATAAACAAATGTGACCTAACTAAGCTTAAAAGGTTTTGCACAATGAAGGAAACTGTAAGCAAGGTGAAAAGACAGCCTTCAGAATGGGAGGGAATAATAGCAAATGAAGCAACTGACAAAGAATTAACCTCAAAAATATATAAGCAGCTCATGCAGCTCAATACCAGAAAAATAAACGACTCAATCAAAAAATGGGCCAAAGAACTAAGCAGACATTTCTCCAAAGAAGACATACGGATGGCTAACGTACACATGAAAAGATGCTCAACATCACTCATTATCAGAGAAATGCAAATCAAAACCACAATGAGGTACCATCTCAAGCTGATCAGAATGGCTGGTATCCAAAATTCTACAAATAATAAAAGCTGGAGAGGGTGTGGAGAAAAGGGAACCCTCTTACACTGTTGGTGGGAATGCAAACTAGTACAGCCACTATGGAGAACAGTGTGGGGATTCCTTTAAAAACTGGAAATAGAATTGCCATAAGACCCAGCAATCCCACTGCTGGGCATACACACCAAGGAAACCAGAATTGAAAGAGACACGTGTACCCCAATGTTCACCACAGGACTGTTTATAATAGCCAGGACATGGAAGCAACCTAGATGTCCATCGGCAGACAAATGGATAAGAAAGCTGTGGTATCAGAATGGGAGAAAATAATAGCAAATGAAGCAACAGACAAAGAACTAATATCAAAAAAATACAAGCAACTCCTGCAGCTCAATTCCAGAAAAATAAGCGACCCAATCAAAAAATGGGCCAAAGAACTAAACAGACATTTCTCCAAAGAAGACATACAGATGGCTAACAAACACACGAAAAGATGCTCAACATCACTCATTATTAGAGAAATGCAAATCAAAACCACAATGAGGTACCATTTAATGCCAGTCAGAATGGCTGCTATCCAAAAGTCTACAAGCAATAAATGCTGGAGAGGATGTGGAGAAAAGGGAACCCTCTTACACTGTTGGTGGGAGTGTAAACCAGTACAGCCACTATGGAAAACAGTGTGGAGATTCCTTAAAAAACTGAAAATAGAACTGCCATATGACCCAGCAGTCCTGCTGCTGGGCATACACACTGAGGAAACCAGATTTGAAAGAGACACGTGTACCCCAATGTTCATCGCAGGACTGTTTATAATAGCCAGGACATGGAAGCAACCTAGATGCCCATCAGCAGACGAATGGATAAGAAAGCTGTGGTACATATACACAATGGAATATTACTCAGCCATTAAAAAGAATACATTTGAATCAGTTCTAATGAGGTGGATGAAACTGGAGCCCATTTTACAGAGTGAAGCAAGCCAGAAAGATAAAGATCAATACAGTATACTAATGCATATATATGGAATTTAGAAAGATGGTAACAATAACCCTATATGCAAGACAGAAAAAGAGACACAGATATATAGAACAGACTTTTGGACTCTGTGGGAGAAGGCGAGGGTGGGATGATCTGAGAGAATAGCATTGAAACATGTATATTATCAATTGTGAAACAGATCTCCAGTCCAGGTTTGATGCATAAGACAAATGCTCAGGGCTGGTGCACTGGGAAAACCCAGAGGGATGGGATGGGGAGAGAGGTGGGAGGGGGGTTCAGGATGGGGAACACATGTAAATCCATGGCTGATTCATATCAATCTATGGCAAACACCACTACAATATTATAAAGTAAAATAAATAAATAAGTAAATAAAAATAAAACTGGTAAAAAAAAAAAAAGAAAGCTGTGGTACATATATGCAATGGAGTATTACTCAGGTATTAAACACATTTGAATCAGTTCTAATGAGGTGGATGAAACTGGAGCCTATTATACAGAGTGAAGTAAGTCAGAAAGAAAAACACCAATACAGCATATTAATGCATATATATGGAATTTAGAAAGATGGTAACGATGCCCCGACATGCAAGACAGCAAAAGAGATACAGATATAAAGAACTGACTTTTGGACTCTGTGGGAAAAGGCAAGGGTGGGATAATCTGAGAGAATAGCATTGAAACATGTATATTACCATATGTGAAATAGAGCACCAGTCCAAAGTCAATGCATGAAACAGGGCACTCAAAGCCAGTGTACTGGGACAACCCTGAGGGATGGGATGGGGAGGAAAGTGGAATGGGGTTCAGGATGGGGGACACATGTACACCCATGACTGATTCATGTCAATGTATGGCAAAACCCACTACAATATTGTAAAGTAATTAGCCTCCAATTAAAATAAGTTAATTAATTTTAAAAAATGGTCTTTTGGCTAATTTATGTTTTCTCTGTTATGAAACTTAAAGTTTCACATAGTCAAACCTCTTGTCAATGTTCTCCTTTATGGTTACGGTTTTTGCATCCTGTTTAAGACTCATAGCATCCCAGAGGGTAAAACATTCTCCTTTGTTTTCTTTTCAGACAAGACCATCTAGAGATGTTGCCATCAGAGAGGATGCAAGAGCTACAAGAAGCCAAGAAGCCCACTTTCCTTTCTCCTTGTGCAGTGGTCACATCACTATGCCAGGCTTCCTAGAATGCCTGGACCAACTTAATCAAAAACAATCACCATGACTTTCAAAAATTAAGCATTGCCTCCATCAGGATTGATCCTGATTGTATTTAGTTTAGAATTGAACAGAAATGGTTTTGTTTTGGTGGAAATTTGAGAGGGACATTTTACTTAGATTTACGGAAAATAAGAGGCTTTAAACAACTTGAAGACACACATATCTCTCCATAAGAATCAGTTAAAATGACTTAAATTTAAAATATTTGAATCTTTATTTTATTTTTAAGAAAAAAGTTTCATCAAATTTTTTGTTTTCATTTTATTCCCTTGAGTTCTGAAATTGCTTGTATACTCAATAGCTGGAAATAGTAATTTTCACCACTGCCATCATAATTAAATATAATATGATAATCGTTCAGATTATGAATCACTGTTTTAATGAATGATGATTCTATTGCTCATTATTATGGCGGTTGCTATGATTATTATTCGGGGATTATGGACTCCTCAGAAATGGCATGTTCTTTCCTAAAATGATTACTAAATAATGACAAAGATGCTAATAATAACTTAACAACAGATTTCTACTTTGGGGGACACATAATTACTTCATAGGTGATATTCCTTAAAGGTGAACCTAGCATTTTTTAAATAGAAGCATCCTAGCATCAAGGATCCTATACACTAAAGCAGAAGTACAGAAAGTACTTTTCTAAAACTTTTACATTAACTGGTCAAATGTCTACTCATGATAAGTGATACAAAGAGTTAAAGACAATCAAAAGCATCCTGTTTCAAATATCTCATGTTACAGTGATATAGGTTAAATACAAAAAAAAAAAAAGAAGATGCAAAAGAGTACATAGTGTGACTGGTGATATGAGAGACGAGAGACTGACTATAAACTCCAATGAAAACATATCAAATGGCCTCTAGAAAACAAGGCATTTTAGGCCAATACCCTCATCCTTCCCCATCCTCCTGGGAAATTATGCATGTTCTCTATGACCTATGTGGGATAATACAGACTTCTAAACTTTAATTTATTTCAGATGTGACTAACAGCAACATATTTTCCTTGAAAATTCTGCCCAAGGTTCCGTCCATATTTTGCCATTTTAAAAAAGAAGACTACTCTTATCATCAATAATCATAATAGTAATAATAAGCTTGTATAAAAAGATACTGAGAAAATAAACATACTTTACTGAAAATGTACCTCAGCTGTCCTGGTTCAAGTTCAAAAGATTGTAATGATTAATACTACAGATAAAGCATCGATTTTTATTTAGATTTACACAGAAAATTCGAAAAAGGTGAAAAGTGCCCAGTACCATATATGAGGTATAAAACATTCAAATTAAGTAGAATATATGCAGTTGGAAAAAATAAGTGTTATCAGAACACTCCACATTTTTGAATGTGTGCATGTGTGCTAGCTCAGTCGTGTCCGACTGTTTATGACCCTACGGACTAGAGCCCGCCAGGTTCCTCTGTCCATGGGCTTTCCCAGGCAAGAATACTGGAGAGGGTTGCCATTTCTTCCTCCAAAGTTTTTGAATACCAAGTGGCATAAAGAAGTTGCCCACCAAAGAAGAATAGTTTATACTGGCATCATGCTTGAGCTTCACACGATCTCACTGATAACCCTCTAAGTGTGGTATGGTATTTGGTATTAGGCTCCCCATTTGTGGATGACGACATTGAGATCTAGTCCCGGCCTCTGACCCAAGGAGAACTAACACATGGGTTGGCTGCCTGTTGGTCCACTGTCCTCCCAACAGTGACTGTGTTAGTCACGGCTCTCCAGATAAACAGAACCAATAGGATACATACATTTAGACACAAATTCTGAGATGTATAATGAAGAGATAGTTTAAGAATAAAATTGGCCACATAATGGACGGATTTTAGAAGCGGAGGGTGACATTTTATGTGAGAGCTGATTGAAGTTAGCAAGGCAAATAGGGCAGGGTCACTACTGTGAAAGGCATTTGGGAGTGTTCCAAAGTGGGGGGAAATCTTGTACTTTCATGAGAATTTTTTTTAAAAGCCAATGCTATTGGGGTTGGGAACAAAATAGTCTTGAGGATGCACAGAGGAATCCTCAGAGCTTTGTAGAATCCAAAATTAATCTGAAATGAAGAATGGGCCCCAGAAAATCTTATACTGGGGAGTTACGTTCTCCAATGTGCATTTCAAAATATCACTTTTCTTTGTCAGCTAGAGAGCTGGTGAGCAAATCTCCCATCCTTGGTTTCTATAAATCTATGAGTATTTCTCCTAGGGACACAGTTCCAGTGGTTATACATTCCTTATGGAGTTTACTTTACCCACTTTCTTTGATTTAAAAGACTCTAATGTCTCTGAGTACAAGGACTAACTGATAACTGCTTTCAAATCTCTTTAGCCTCTGATAGTCAAGTTGAAAGCTTAAAATAGGTGTTTATAATTCTTCATGATGTTTAATCCATTAGAATAAATTAAAAAATGCATATGTTTAGACATAGGCGCATGCACACGCACAGACCAGGGAGTCTAAGGTCCTTGGCTGCGCTTCTAGGAGGTTCTTTAGAGGAATCCCAAGCAGGCAGGGCAGACACAGGGCTGGGGGCAATTTTATGGTCCAGGCTGAATCTTCCCCAGTGAAATTCCCACCCCTGTTTTATAGACTCAACTTTACTCCATGTTAAGATAAGCATCTGAAAAGAATGGAAACACCTGCCCTTGTCTGAGGCCCACATTCTCCGGGCTGTAACTCTAGCCCTGGCAGTAAAGCTTTAAAGAATGAGGCTCTCCCCTGTCAGACAGGCCTCTTCGAAAGTTCATACAACACATTGCTTTTACCTGAAAATGTCCTTTTTGTTAACCAAAAAACCCACCTTATTTTGGAATTTTAAAACTGCAAAAACTATTCTAAGCTGAATACATTAAAGAGAAACCCAATTAACGAGGTATTTGAGATATGGAGAAATAATTGAGATATTTTGTTCTACTTCATTACTAAGGAGAAAGAGGCAAATTACATAGCCTGGGCTCACGGCAACTGCCAATACTCTGTAAGAATTAGTGTTGAGACTGATAACAAGAGGCACATAAAGGACGAATCTTTTGTAAATATTAAATGTGAATCCTCGGTAAACTGTAGTTACAAATGTGGACTAATACATTTTTTAAATTATTTTTTATTGGTGTAGAGTTGCTTTATAATGTCGTGTTAGTAAACACAGCAAGTTAGACTAATGCATCTTAGAAGGACTCTTCCCAAGGATAAAAAGTAAAAAGATTTGTCATTGAAGTTTGAATATATTGATAAATTCAATTAACTGGAAGAAATATCATACTCTCAAGAATTTTGATTAATTGATGGTCTGCTATCATTAGATTCTGGTGCACTAATATTAACTGTGAAAATCATATTCATGTATCATTTACTGAATATTTTGGAATGGGTAAATAATTACATGTACCCAAACTAAACAGGATTATGCAGTCAGAAAGAACAGCCTTTTCCAAATACATGAAAGACCGAAGCTTGATTGTCATAACTTTTCTAATTCTCTTGTAACCAAATTTTTGAATATACTTGAGTGTTATATGTCTTTAAATTAAACTATGGGATTAACAGAATTATTTAAATAATCTCTAAAATTCATTGCAATACGATTTAGTAATAGATTTTGTATGAATATCAGAGAAAAAAAAATAGCCTCAGCATATTTCCTGAGAATTTCTTGAATGAATGAGACATAAAATAATTTATTCATGGTTCTGGATAACAAAAGTTTAGCCACACACATTATGCTATGCACATTCCAGAAAGCACTACTTCTTTCACAAAAACATACATCAGGAGTTTTTTTGTTTTTTTTTTTTAGATCTGAAACCCAGGGAATATTGAAAAAAAATCCCAACAACTAGAAGAAAGCCAGTAGATGAAACATACTTTTGCCTGATTGCTATTGCGAGTGGGAAATATTTTCCAGTGTTCACACTAGGTGTGACCAGCAGGAAAATCCTTATCCATCTGCCCTACACCTACCTCGTTAGTGCTCAGGGGTTTGATGAGTAATTGGGATGATCCCATAGGTTAAATAAATGACCTTAAAGTTACTATTATTGCCAAAAATATTTCTCCCTGTGGCTTTGCTGAAATTTCATAAGCTGGCTTCCCTGGTGATTCACTCACTAAAGAATTCTCCTACAATACAGGATATCACTTGCAATGTAAGAAACATCGGTTTGATCCCTGGGTCAGGCAGATCCCCTGAGGCAGGAAATGGCAACCCACTCCAGTATTCTTGCCTGGGAAATCCCATGGACAGAGAAGCCTGGAGGCTACAGTCCATGGGGTCGCAAGAGTGGGACACACCTTAGTGACTAAACTACTAGCACCATATAATGCATTTGGTTAGGAGACCTACTGCTCCTGAAGTCCCCTGTGATATCATTGGTCTCTGCTTTCTAAGGGTGAGGGCGAGGGGAGGGCGCAGTACACGTGGGAGTTTTGGATTCATATCCCAGTGGCACTAGAAGGCATTTTCTCATTTCTCTGGTCCTTGTAACCTGTCTAGCAAACATATTGGCCACACATATTTGAAAGGATTTTTGGTCAGAATAACACAGTACTTCACTAGAGAAGGTCTACATCATACTTGTTTTTGTGTAGAATGGAGTCTTACATGTGAAGGTACTCAGCATACATTAGTTGAAAATTCACTAATTTTCTTTCTTTCTCTTCCATCCACATCTATTGCAGACTTTAGCCTCAGTCTCGATGTTGATAGATACTTGACCAAATTGCTAAAGACTCGAAGTCAGATATTTCACTTTATTTCTGTTGTTAAAAGACCCATTTCTAGGACCACAGGGAGGATGGTACTTTGCCCATCTTTGTGAATTTGTGCTTACACTGATTCACAAAAACTGGAATGTAGCCTATTCCAGTGATGGCCACCCTGTGCCACAGGAACTGTTACCTGACCTTTCACTCAAGGCAAACGCCCAAGTCTTCGGGAAGCTTCTGAGCTCTCAATACAACTCTGTAGGCAACCAATGCACCATGGGCATTGATGCAAGGTGACCACCCATCATCATGGCTTACATATGTGATAAAGTCTTGCTTACTATAAATAAAGTCACTTTTAAAATTTTTACTTATTTTTATTTTTAATTGGAGTATAATTGCTTTATAGCATTGTGTTAGTTTATGCTGTACATCAGCATGAATCAACCATAGGTATCCATAGGAACCTCCCTCTCACCTCCTACTAAATTCACTTTTGGTCTAAAAGTTAATTAAACGGTGCAAGTTGATGTTTGACATTTATATATTTTGGTAATACTCAGCCTTGATTTTTGATTCATAATCTTCTGGTCTTCCTCTTCGATCTGCTCTCTGAGGGGCATCTGGGTGTCAGGGGAGTGGGTTGACTTATGTGATACATGGTGGGTGGTCTTTGGAGGCCCCTTCCGTTGGCTGTTCAATATTCTTCGTATCCAGAGGCCCTGGTCCTGTCGGCACCCTAGTCTGAAGTCTGTGACTGCTGGACTGTGGTCAGCTGTTCTGGCTCAGCTGATACTCTGTGGGGTCACCATTCATCCCCTCCCAGTGGATGATGCGGTCTCCTCTTTGCTTGCAGTGGCTGTGGAACATCAAGTCTCTGTCGCATCCTTCATTCTGTCCCACGCGCAGCAGTCCACCACTGCAGGCTATGGGAAGCTTGAAGGTACTGACGGGCGATCTGTCTGTCTAATCTGTCTGATCCTGCTGTTCCACTCTATCTGGGCTAGAAGGCAGCATGTTGGAATAGGGAACTGAGCACTGACCCTCAAAAATCATGAATGAAGAATCTGGGGATGCAGTTCCCCCTTCTGCCCTCTGAATCACCCTAATTTATTTTAGCTTATCTGGGTTAAACCTGGAAAAGAGGAAGACTGAGACATATATCCCTACTCCATCATTTTTTATCTCTGGCTTCCTAAATATTCCAGGGAAGAGAAGAGACAGGCTTTCTTCTCCCGACACAGAATCTTGGGAGTAGGGCCTAGGAATCTGTAGTTTAACAAGCTCTCCAGGTAATTCTAATGTAGCTAATGTTTGAGAATGACTAATTAAGTCATCTCCTCCTTCTTCCTTAATCCATCATGACTAGGCATTAATGGAAAATAGGTAATTCTTTCTCCATAAAGAGAAATTTATGATCAGAGTCCTCTGTGATTAACCCTTGACATGTGAAAAGGGAAAGAAAGACTATCTTGAATAATCTCATCTTTTGAGGGTTGGAGCTCAATTCTGAGTTAATTCTACAACAAATTCTAATCTCTCTCTTTCCCCAACTTTTCTCTCATCCTCCCAAACAAGAGACTACTTTGAGTCAATGAGTAAGAAAGTCATGATCTTTGAAAGGAAATAAGAAAAGCACATTCATTATTGTCCTAGCTATTTAGCTTTTAGAATATGCAACAAATCATGTGCAGCATCCAATGTGAACCATGTGCTTTAAATCACATTATTAAAACATACTTGGTGTCAACTTGGCCAGGTACTATTAAGGTGAGTATTTCTTTTTTTTTTTTTTTCTGTTTCTAATTTTATTTTATTTTTTCATTTATTTTTATTAGTTGGAGGCCAACTACCTTACAATATTGTAGTGGCTTCTGTCATACACTGACATGAATCAGCCATGGATTTACATGTATTCCGCATCCCGATCCCCCCTCCCACCTCCCTCTCCACCCGATCCCTCTGGGTCTTCCCAGTGCACCAGGCCCGAGCACTTGTCTCATGCACCCAACCTGGGCTGGTGATCTGTTTCACCCTAGATAATATACATGTTTTGATGCTGTTCTCTCGAAACATCCCACCCTCACCTTCTCCCACAGAGTCCAAAAGTCTGTTCTGTACATCTGTGTCTCTTTTTCTGTTTTGCATATAGGGTTATCATTACCATCTTTCTAAATTCCATATATATGTGTTAGTATACTGTAATGATCTTTATCTTTCTGGCTTACTCTGTATAATGGGCTCCAGTTTCATCCTTCTCATTAGAACTGATTCAAATGAATTCTTTTTAATGGCTGAGTAATATTCCATGGTGTATATGTACCACAGCTTCCTTATCCATTCATCTGCTGATGGGCATCTAGGTTGCGTCCATGTCCTGGCTATTATAAACAGTCCTGCGATGAACATTGGGGTGCACGTGTCTCTTTCAGATCTGGTTTCCTCGGTGTGTATGCCCAGAAGTGGGATTGCTGGGTCATATGGCAGTTCTATTTCCAGTTTTTTAAGAAATCTCCACACTGTTCTCCATAATGGCTGTACTAGTTTGCATTCCCACCAACAGTGTAAGAGGGTTCCCTTTTCTCGACACCCTCTCCAATCAAAAAATGGGCCAAAGAACTAAACAGACATTTCTCCAAAGAAGACATACAGATGGCTAACAAACACATGAAAAGATGCTCAACATCACTCATTATCAGAGAAATGCAAATCAAAACCACAATGAGGTACCATTACACGTCAGTCAGGATGGCTGCTATCCAAAAGTCTACAATCAATAAATGCTGGAGAGGGTGTGGAGATAAGGTGAGTATTTCTATCAAAGACAACATCCTGGTACCTAGGGGCCCTGTTTTATAGCCCATACTGTTTTTATTCACATCTGTGGACTCATCTGCTCATTGTCTGCTTGTGGACTTTTATTACTAGTTACAAAGGGTTCTGGGTGTTCCACCTGCCATGACTCGTGGTTCACATCCTCCTCAGTGGCATAACAAGGTCTGCCTTCCTCCTTGGCACCGTTTTGAGAGACACCAGGGGCTGTGGCTCATCCCTCAGCCCCATCTGCTCTGGTGCTCTCTTCATACTGATGACCTTGAAGGCAGGGGCCTACTGCTCCCAACTTTTTGGTGGGTAGAAGACAAAGTTCAGAAACTCTATCCAGAAAAGCATTCTCGTTGCTTACATTTGTGGGATTCCTTAATAAATTTTAACACAGCTTAAACATCACACTCTTTTTCTACCTCATGCCAGTGATCAGGTGTTGACACCAGTGTCTTATAAATTAGTTGCTTCAGACTCTATTGATGTGCACCAGCAACTCTAGAACTTGAGTGTACATCAGCATCATCCAGGGGGCTTAGCAAGCCAGAGGTACCTCAATACCTCATTTGATTCAGTATGTATAGTAGAAAGAATGAGGACCCCAGGATGCTGTTAGCATCCTGATACCCATCACATACTACATGGCAATGGAAAATGAAGTTTGCAGGTAGAATTAAGGTTGCTAATGAGCTGAACTTAAAGCAATTATCCTGAGTCATCTGAGTAGGCCCAAGGTAATCACAAAGATCCTTAAATGTAGAAGAGGGAGGCAGAAGAGGTCAGAGTGGTGTAATGCAAGAAGAACTCAGCCCACTCTTGCTGGCTTTGATGATGGAGTGATGTGGCTGGGATCCAAAGGTTGTGGGCAGCTTCTAGGAGCCCAAAAGAGCAAGGAAAAAACTTCCCTCCCCTTTGAGTCTCTGAAAGCAATGCAGCCCTGCTGACAGCCTGATTTTAGGTCAGTTGGAGTCTTTTCAGGCTTCTTGACCTCGAGAACTATCAAATTATAGATTTGTGTTTTTTCAAATCTGCTAAGTTTGTGGCACTTTGTTACAGCATCAATTAAATACTAATAAAGTGGAATTGGGGTGGAACCAGTGATACTGATGCTGTTGGTAAAGGGTCATACTTTAAGAATGACAGATGTAGGCTTTACTTGTATCTCTTTCTCCCTGAAGTCTTTTCTGGTTGTGGCAGATGGTCTTTAGGATCACTTGCACTATCCCCTCCTCCTGATGTCCTCTTGTATGATTCCCTCTTTTTGAGTGTGGGTCTTGCTTCTAACCAGAAGAATGTGGCAAAATGATGGGATGTTACTTCTGCGTTGAATAAAAACCCTGTCTTGCTAGCAGATTCATTCTTTTTCTCTGCTGCTGCTTTTTAAGAAGAAAGTTGCAATGTTGTGAAAAGGCCTATAGGGAGAGTCACACAGCAAAGAACTGACAGTAAGAAGGTAGCATCCTAGGTTTTAGAGTTGCAAGGAATTGACATTTGCCAACACCTGACTGAACTGGGAAGAGGGTTAGTTTTTAATTGAGACTCCAGATGACAACATAGCCCTGCCAATACCTTGACTGCAAAAGGGTAGACAGGAAACCCAGTTAATCTGTTCTCAGGCTCCTGATCCATATGAACTGTGAAAGCATACATGTAGATTGTTTGAAGCTACTCAGGATTTTGTCATCTGTTACACAGTATAGAAAACTAGTAGTTATAGTCCGGAGACTGGAGTAGACAGAGGTATGCTCTGTCAGCACAGTCAGTTGTTTCCAATGTGGATCATCTGTTGTTCAGCGGTTGTTAAGAATAAAGCTTCTATTTAGAGAGCAGATTCTGTGTGTGCTCAGTTGCTCAATCATGTCCCACTCTTATATTCTATGTGGCAGGCATCGAAAGTGTCCTGAGAGTCTTATACTCATGACCTTTAAAGAATCCTTGAAATAGTTATTATCCCATTTCACCCAAATAAAGAAATGGAGACCCAGGAGGACATGCTGATGTCCCCAAATTAGAGAGTAACAGGGCGTGGACTGAAATATTTATTTGTCTGACTCCGAAAGTCCTAGGGACTTCGCTGATGGTCCAGTGGTTAGGAATCTGACTTCCAGTACAGGGGATGTGGGTTTGATCACCATTTGGGGAACTAAGATCCCACATGTCTCGGGGCAACTAAGCCTGGGCACCACTAGAGAGCCTGTACCGCTAGGAAGACCCAGTGTAGCCAAAAAATAAACCACACCAGTCACACCCTAATCATTGGTACAAGGATGACCCTGAAGTGAAGGTGGCTTTGGCATTCGGGGTGGTCCAGGGGTGCACCACCATAACAGTCAGTGACGCCTGTGAGCTTTCCTGCATAGACTGACCCGTAGGTAGCCTGGTCTGGGAAAAAGGAAATGGTAACAGCTACACCCAGAATTTTGTGTCCATTCAACTTCCGATTCTTCCTTTGAGCCTTTCTGACTTGAGGACATCTGTGATGAACTCTACAAGCTGCTTAGGACTGTACCTGGGCGGGGGGCGAGGTGATGACTCTCCCTTCAGAAGTTGAGAACGTAGGGAAAGAAATAGGACTTGCTGACTTGAACAATAAAAAACACTTGTGCAAAAACATTTAAAATCTGGAAAGGGGAGTGTTTGACTAAGCCATTTGTCTACATAACATATTTCCCTTAATTTTTCTCATAAAGGATGATTTCCGTACATTCACCAGTACAGGGACGAGATGCCCATTTTAAGCAGACCCACGCGGTTGTGAGCACGTTCATAACTGTCTCATTTGTGCAACTCAGCACACCCATTGAGTTTGATGAAGTGGAAAAATTAGGAGCTTGGAGGCTCATTCAGCTTGGAGTGTGTGCAAATACAATTAGTGCACATCTCAATAACGGTGCTGAGGAAGTGTTCTCAGCTAATATCCGATTCAAGACAACCAACAGGACTAACCCAGTGCTTTGTCTGAAGAGACATCTGAAATACATCAAGGAAATAAATTAACTGTCAAAAACTTCATTTATTCTACTGAGATTATGAAATGCAGCCGGAGAATTCATCTGAAAGATGGCTGCCAGGGCTCAGAGGAGAGTTGCAGTTAAAATCCCTTGTAGAAGTCTCCAGACTGCTGAGGTGAGGAAGCCAAGGATGAGTGGAATGAGGGGGACTTAGCCTGACTGCAGAGCTCAAACAGATAAGTGATTTTTGAGCAGTGAACTAGGGCAAGTTATGGCCAGGGTTGAACCAGCAGCACAACCAATATGGTTATGCTAAATTCCTCTATTCAGGTTTTTTTTTTTTAAGATTTTTTTTCAAATGTGGACCATTTTTCAAGTCTTTCTTGAATTTGTTACAATATTGCTTCTGCTGTTTTTTATATTTTGGTTTTTTGACCATGAGGCTTATGGAATCTTAGCCCCTGGGATGAGGGACCGACTCTGTACCTCCTGCATTGTAAGATGAAGTCTTAACCACTGGACCATCAGGGACGTCCTCTCTAGTCAGTTCTCTGAATATTCTATGTCATATTCTGCGGGCTACCCAGGTGGCTCAGTCATAAAGAACCTGCTGCCAATTCAGGAGCCACAGGAGACATGGGTTTGATCCCTGGGTCAGGAAGATCCCCTGGAGGAGGAAATGGCAACCCATTCCAGTATTCTTGTCAGGATAATCCCATGAACAGAAGAGTCTGGCGGGCTGTAGTCCATGGGACCTCAAAGACACGACTGAATGACTGAGCATATGCCAGCACACACACACACACACACACACAACTGGGTCACTTTGCTGTACAGAATAAATGAAGATAATGTTGTAAATCAACTATAATAAAAAAATAAATTAAAAAAAATGAAATGTGTTGAGCTGTTAAGAAAATAAATAGTTATGAAGAGTCTAGAGAGAAAAATATACCCCAGGAGAATAATTTTAAAAAACTTCTTGGGGGGAAAGATAGATTGGGAGCTTGGGATTGACACATACACTGCTATATTTAAAATAGGTAACCAACAGGGATCTACTGTATAACACAGGGAACTCTGCTGAATATTCTGTAATAATCTAAACAAGAAAAGAATTTGAAAAAGAATGTGTATGTGTACTCAGTCATGCCAGGCTCTTTTGCAACCCCATGGACTATACCCTGACAGGCTCCTCTGTCCATGGGATTATCCTATCAGCAATACTGGAGTGGGTTGCCATTTCCTCTTCCAGGGGATCTTCCCAACCCAGGGATCGAACCCAAGTCACCTGCATGGCATGCAGATTTTTCCACCCTCTGAGCCATCAGGGAAAATGAAAAAGTGAGAGTCGTCCAGTCGTGTCTGACTTTTTGTGACCCCGTGAATATATAGTCCATGGAATTCTCTAGGCTATAACACTGGAACGGGTGGTTTAGTCGTTTAGTCATGTCCAGTGCTCTGCGACCCCATGGACTGTAGCCCACCAGGCTCCTCTGTCCATGGAAATCTCCAGACAAGAATACTGGAGTGGGTTGCCATTTCCTTCTCCAACTGGAATGCATAGACATTCCCTTCTCCAAGAGATCTTCCCAGTCCAGGAACTGAACCCAGGTCTCCTGCATTGCAGGCAGATTCTTTACCAGCTAAGCCACCAGGGAGGCCGAGCCACCTAGGAAAGCCCCTGAAAAAGAATATTATACATATATGAAGTGACGTCTCAGTTCAGTTCAGTTCAGTCACTCAGTCGTGTCCGACTCTTTGTGACCCCATGAATCGCAGCACGCCAGGCCTCCCTGTCCATCACCAACTCCCAGAGTCTACCCAAACCCAAACATGTCCATCGAGTCAGTGATGCCATCCAGCCATCTCATCCTCTGTCGTCCCCTTCTCCTTCTGCCCCCAATCCTTCCCAGCATTAGCTATGTGTAGCTTAATCACTTTGCCGTATACCTGAAACTCAAACAATATCATTAATAAATTATCCTGCAATATAAAATAAAAATTAAAAGAAGAAGCTTCTGGAAAATATAAGGAAAGTGGACAACCCACTCCAGTATTCTTGCGTGGAGAATCCCAAGAACAGAGGAGCCTGGTGGGCTACAGTCCATGGGGTGGTAAAGAGTTGAACATGACTTAATGAATAAACAAAAAATAAAGCACATATATAAATAGGCATACAGGGACAAAAGTGGAGGGAAAGAAAATATGTCTGAATGAGATGATGTTTTTCAAACACTGACTAGACATAAGCAAGGGGTCGGGGGAGAAGACGTGAAAGCTGAAACAGGAGGATGGAGACTGGATGAGAATGAGAGGCAGCAGGTGGACCTCTGTTCCACCAGAGTGTTTTTCATTCTCTGCAGCTTCACCCTTTGGGGTCCACCTGGGGCCCCAAAGACAGACATTCCCCAAAACCTTCCTGAGGTAGCTCGGGTGAGACTAGGAGCAGGAAGTGCGAGAAATCTTGCAAGTAAGCCGTTTCTTTTGACATTTCCTGCCCTGAAGATTCAAGGGGCTCAGACAAACCTTTAAACCTGAGGAAGCTCAGTGAACTTCCCCAAGTTCACCAGATCCAGGGAGAGCCCCACGGGCTGACAGCACCTCTCACCAGCAGCAAGGATTTATGTGCCCCATTTCAAAGGACATGCATTTTAGGGATTTCTTGCTGTGTGAGAAACTATTGGGGCAAAATGGAGTAGAAGAAAAGTACACCTGATTGTAATTAATGCTGACAGTAATCTCCAGCTTTCATTCTGAAAACAGCCAGATGGGAAAGTTGGAACTGTGAATAATAGAAAACCTTGCCATCCACGGTTCCTGGAGTCATAACTCTTTAAAGACTGTTTGGATTCCGGATCTCTCCAGACCAGCCCGAGCCAGATGCTGGCTCAGACTCGTCCGAAAGGAATCGAGAGAGAGAGGAAAGTTGTGCTCTCAGACCCCCAGCCCTGAAGAGAAATCTACATGTGGGAGGCCTGGAACTGGAGGGCAGAGAGGGGGAAGATAAGGAGATAGCAAGAAAATGTAGGGTCAGACCATGGCCGGGAAACATCTTAACTGATAGCCTGGTGGTACCAGCCTCAGCAAGGGAGGAGCCCATGAAGTGCATGGGGTCCCTGCCCAGATGAGTTAGGAGAAACACGTTGGCAGAGGATGTTTGTCTCCAAGGGCCTGGGCAGAGGTGGCCCAGTGGAGGTCAGGTTGATGGGGTGCACTTGGGGGTGGGGGAGGGAGAAGGGGCAGGGCTGTTCTGGGCAGGGGAGGAAGGCCAGAAGGAAACTGACAGGAAGACAGCACCTCAGGAAGCCATGTCTTTCCCAGGAGCAGGAGGAGCACCCCAAGGTCATCTCCCATCCCTCCTCAACTGGCCAGTGGGGCCTTGGCCCCTGCTTCCCTGACCCCCAGTGGTTGGGGGCAGCCTGGGGCAGTGAAACGGAACAGATGGGGATCAACATGACTCCCCTCCTCAATGCTCCCTAAGGCCTCAGAGAACAAAGTTGGCTGCTATGGAATTTCATGGCCAGAGAATCCCTGGGTCAGAGGTGCAGCCTCTGGGATCAAGGCAGCCTTTGACAGCAGAGGGAAAATCCTTGAGAAGAGCAGGTGGTGGCCTGCCTGAGAGTTCTCGGTTCTGTCCCTTTTGCATCCTTTTCAAGAGCCCTGCAGGTGTCAGCATCCCTAAAGAAACTCTGAGGAGGGCAGGGGACTATCGGGACACTGGGAAGGCCTGCAGTTCTTCCAGCAGTTCTGACTGATCCTGGCAGGTCAGACTGGCAGAGGTGAGTAGGCTCAGGAAGGGAGGAAAGGGACTGGCACATGGGAGCACTTTTCCTCTGAAAAAAGCACTCAGGAGGCACTGGGAGGGGAAAGTTTAAGCCACAGGAAGGAGAGGAGATGAAACGGAGCCTTGGAAGGAGCCTCCCAAGTTCCTTTAGAAGCTCAGGCTGGTGAGCACTGGGCTGGGTGCGGCTTCTCCAGTGCCCGCGCCACAGCTGGAAGTGCAGAAAGGGGACTCCTGGCTACAGGCTGTGTGCAGAAGCCAAGCTCACCAGAAACTGAAACGTGGGGGATGTTTTAGGAACAGGCACAGAATATGCTCATCATCGATAATTAGTAGAGAAATGCATATCAAAACTACAATGGGGTACTGCCTCACACTCATCAGGATGGCCATCATTAAAAAGTCTACAGATAAAAAAAAAAAAAAAAAGTCTACAGATAATAAATGCTAGAGAGAGTGTGGAGAAAAGAGAACCTTCTTCCACTGTTGGTAGGAATGTAAATTGGTGCAGCCACTATGGAGAAGAGTATGGAGGTTCCTCAACCGTGCCTGAAAATCCAGACCATAAGAGGTGGGGTTCTACTTCCACCAGATAAGTATATTTAAAAAACCCAATATCACTTTATTTCATTCCCAGGAGACACAGAACAGGAGACACGAGTTCTATCCCTGGGTCGGGAAGATCCCCTGGAGAAGGAAATGGCAATCCACTCCAGTACTCTTGCCTGGAAAATGCCATGGACAGAGGAGTCTGGTGGGCTACAGTCCATAGGGTCACAAAGAATCGGACATGACTTAGCGACTAACCAACAACAGTGAGAGTTGTGAGAATTATTAGGATGTATCTGTTGTTGTTATTTAGTTGCCAAGTCATGTCTGACTCTTCAATCCCATGGACGGTGGGATTGATCCTGCCAGGCTCCTCTGTCCATGGGATTTCCCAGTCAAGAATACCAGAGTGGGTTGCCATTTTTTTCTCCAGGGGATCTTCCCGACCCAAGGATTAAACTCATGTCTCCTCACTGGCAGGTGGATTCTTTGCCACTGAGTCCCCAAGGAAGCCCAATAATTCTCACTGACAATTGAGTAAATATGAAAGAAAACACAGGAAGTGTAAAGCTAGGCTTTGGGGTGACTGGGGTGACTTGGTGCTTAGGACAGGGATCAAAGGCCATGAAAAGTGAAAAGGTTTTAGCAACATTTTAACCTGGTCATTTGCAGACAGAAGAAACCTTTTGTTTTTCTCCAAATAAAATCTCATGGGAAACTACATGTGGAGAATACTATGGATACTCTGAAGAACCAGAGTGGATCTGATTCTGCAGTCAGATCCAAGACCCCTCCCCAGCACGCTTCCTCCTGGCCGGTGAAGAGGCCACAAGCATCACCTGAGGAACGTGACACCTGGGAGGAGCAACCTGAGAACCATGAACTTCATCAACCCCCCACTTTGAAAATGCAGTTGAAAACAGAAGTTAGAGGCCACCTGTGGCCCAAATGGGTGAGAACTCCTTGAAAGTGAAAAGCAAGTGAAAGTGTTAGTCGCTCAGTCATGTCTGAGTCTTTGTGACCCTGTGTACTGTAGTTCGCCAGGCTTCTCTGTCCATGGAATTCTCCAGGAAAGAATACTGGAGTGGCTAGCAATTCCCTTCTCTAGGGGATCTTGCCAACCCAGGGATCGAACCTGGGTCTCCCACATTGCAGGCAGATTCTTTACCATCTGAGCACCACAGAAATCTTTATATCCCCCCAGAGCATCTTTCCTGTACCTTGGACCCCAGCTCAGAAAAGGCATATGTCTGTTCTCTCCGCGTGGGTGCTGAGACCCCAGAGAGGAACTGGCACAAACTTGCCTCATGGATTTGTAGATGCTTCTATGAAAGTTGATTTCCACATATTATTACAAACTTGGCTTCATCTGCCCTGCCAGTCCCGCCTCACAGAAGCTCTGCCTGAATGAGAGCTTGGAGAGCACGTGGTTCCTGGCCTGTGGATGCAGCCTTCCAGCAAGTGCTCTGGAACCTAGGTAATTACAGAGCCTGAGCCCACTCAGAGAAATTAGATGAAGCAACAAGCTATTATTTCCTTGGTTTGCAGAAATCATAGTACAGGGCACCTCCGCAGAGGCCCCTTTCATCAGGAGACTACAAGCTGCTCCCCAGGCATCTTTGGGTTGGAAGTTTTCTCCCACTGATCTGTAATTTTTAAAAAAAGAGGAAAAGGAGTCTCTGGTCTGTGAACTAGCCCAACAGCAAGCCTAGGTTGCCTCTAGGATAAAGTGTTAGTTTTGCTCTCCTCAAATAGAAGAAATTCTTCCTGGACAACACAGCTGAGGATGCTGTGGACACAGATGGAGGTGAAAAACGCAATCCCTGGGGCTGGAAACTGCTAAGAAGATTTAGCAGTTCCATGGTGCCCTTCCCTTCCCCCAAGGTCAGCACCATCGAGCTTGGGCATGGGGAAAGGGGGCTGGGGGAAACAAGAGAAGGCCCGGGATGTTTAAACAAGTTCACCAAGTTCAGAAAAGGGCCCGGAGGAGATGGGATGACTCAGACCCATAAAGCCATGGTTTTATATAAGGAGCCCTTGGGGACAAAGAGGAAATGGCAAGCCGGTCCATTTGACATGAATTGTGGGCCACTTTGAACTTCTTTTAAGAGTCAAAGAGGAGAACATTTGGAAAGATACAAATGGACGGGGTGACTGGGGTGCCTTCAGGAAGGAAGGGGCATTGGATTTCACGAACTCAGGGAATTCTTTATAGATCCGGCTGGTCTGGCTGACAGAGGGAACAAGTCCTGATGCTGGGGAAATCTACCTCCCCAGCCCCAGTCCCAGTGTGCTGAATGACTTGAGATGGGAAAGGAGGACACGGATTACAAAGGAAGGATTTGAAAGATGTCCATATCATGCACACACTCTCAACCTTTGCCGTCAGTCAACTCAGACAGCCGAGATACACAGCCCTTCCTTCACGGTTGCATCTCCCAAAATGTGTCCCCCAGAATCCTGATTGTGTGATGGCCCTTGAGAAAGGTCCCATACTGAAATAAAGTTTGGAAACGCTGTCAGAGTGCTTGGGTAACTCTCTTGAAGATGAACAGTGTGCATGAACTTATTAAAGGTCCTAAGAAGTTCTGCACAAAAGAAAACATTTTAAAGGGACTTTAGCTCTGTGTTACCAACCCTTAAAATTGGCCACAGGTCATTTATCCCTTTTGCAAGCACTTGGTACTGATTCCTGTAGAATGGTGATTCCTCAGAGTGTTACTGGCAAGTACTAATCAGAAGCTGGAGGAGGGCATAGCAACCCACTCCAGTATTCTTGCCTGGAGAATCCCATGGACAGAGGAGCCTAGAGGGCTGCAATCCATAGGGTCACAGAGAGCCGAACACGACTGAAGCGACTTAGCACACACGCACGCACGCACTTATATGAACATGATGGCATGCACCATGGTCCTGTTGGCTCATCCAGGCTGTCAAAAGAGCAGAGACTGCTGCTTGAGACAGGCTGGCACTACATGGGAGACCTGGTGGGTAGGGGTGGAGTGGGGTAGGGAACTTGGGAGCTGAGGTGATCCCAGGACAATAGTGCAGGGGAGGGGCCCATGGTGTGCAACCCAGTCTCAGAGACTGGCTCCAGCAAGAACAACTCACCAATCAATAAAATAATATTCAGATAGTGGAGAAAACTCAGATGTAGTTTAGGTACTAGCAAGCACATGACCACTCAGAGACCCTCTGAGCCACAGGGGAAGGCAGCAGCCCCTTGCTAGAAATGCAGAGCAGAATCATCCCTGTCTGAAAGAGTCAGAGTAAGAACAAGGAGCTCTTTTTGTAGCTAATGTAGCTTTCTGTGTATAGCTTTGTTTACCATGTGCTTGGAAACCCTCTTAAGCATGTTATATGCATGAGTCTCACTGAAGTCTTCTAAGAAGAGTGTGAGATAGACACGAGTCATGTATCTTAGAGAAATCGGGTAATTTGCCTAAGGCTGCACAGACAGGAAACAGTGGGAGCTCAACTCTGAACCCAACCATCTGTCTTTAGAGTCTCCCCATGTAACCTCTATGCCAGGCGTTGGCAAACTACAGCCCTCGGGTCAAGTTCAGATCACTGCCTGTTTTTGTAACGAGCCTTTTACTGGAATCCTTCCACCCGTTCACCTATTGTCCACAGCTGCTTTGGCACTGGGACAGCAAGAGTGACACATTCACGACAGAGACTGTAAAAGCCTAAGAGACTGACTCTCTGGCCATTTACAGAAAAGTCTGCTGATTCTGCTTTGTGCTATGGGACCTCCAACTGGGGGCTGGGAGCACACAGAGCAAGAATCAACTTTAAGGAACACAGAGACAGTTCCTCAGGGTCTTAAAACACTGTGTCTGTCCTAGAACGAACAGATAACAGGACAGGCCACATGCAGGATTTCTGCTGTCGGGTGGGACGAGGTGGTCTATGACTTGGAGCGTCTTAGTGTTTGACTTTTGACTGTGTGTTTTTAACATGCCTGGCATTACAGAACCCATAGCCAGGAGATCCTGTGGGGAGCAATTCCATTCTCCAGAGGATCTTCCCGACACAGGGATCAAATCCGGGTCTCCCGCTTTGTAGGCAGATTCTTTAACGTCTGAGCCACCAGGAAAGCCACCCGGGTGTATCACAGGAGATCTTAATTCTGAGTCACAGCAGAAGGCGGGTTTTGGATGCAGGTAATTTTCTGACCCCGTCAGCACTGCTGAGAATTGAAGCCGTCCTGGGCCTGTAATTGTTTTCCACCAAGAGCAGCCTGCGGTTGGGCCTCGGGATAAGCTTAGCCCCAGGGAGCTGGGAATGGCCAGGCTGAGGCAGGGGAGGGGGCGGAGGCTTGGCTTAGGTCCCTGTTGGAGCTACAAGCCCCAGGCTTGTGACCCTGGGGAGCCGGGCTCTCAGCCCACGTGGGGTTCAGACTAATGATGCAGGCCCCTTAGCACAGCAGGCAAGGTCCTGGGGATTAGCCCCAGGGGTAATGAGCCTTGTACACAGCTAAGTGGATTCTCAGGTTTGAAGTCATTTTGTCCCTGGACTCTTGGCCCTGGAGACAGTCTGAGAGGCGGTGGCCAGGCCAAAGGCTGGGAAAAGAAAAGAAACCTCTGCTGAGGTGGGCTTGGTTCAGTCTCTCCGTCTTCCTGAAGCCCTGAAGGTCAGACCACACTAACCTCCAAAGATTCTGCTTTGTAAGTGTCACATGGGACACAGGAATCTGCCTTTAACATGGAACTTAGGTAACTCAAAGCATGGATTCTTAGGCCACACTTTGATAACTCTGAGACCCCAACTCCAACGTTGGCTGGTGGCAGCTCCTTCTTTCCTGCCCCCCCCTCCCCCCCCCCCCCCGCCTCCACCGGCCACCTTAACTCTGGGAAACCTTCCCCTGAAGCACCTTGAGGCTGTGACTCCCCTAGAGCCTGGATCATGGGATTTGGAATGCCTGAAGCTGTGTGCTGTGCATTTTATCACCCTCTGGCAGTGCAAACAAAAATTCTTGGCTCCAGACCCTGGTTTTTACAAAACACTATTTCCCGGTTGCCCCAGTGCCCCCACATTCCATGAAAAGCAGTGGATCTAGGCAAGCGTATTAGTACACGTGGGGCAGTGCCTGAGATCCTAGCCATGTCTAAACTCCAATCTGAGGAAGACTTCACTCTCATCAACTGACAGACAAGGAGCCAGATGCTGCTCCTACAAACCCTTCCATTGGGAAGTGGATCAGGTCTTGGTGAAGGGTAGGCCTTCTCCCTTGATGGCAGCGGTGTCTGGGCAGGCATGTGGGGCACTCTGGGTGTAGGGCAGGGGTGATCTGGCATGGACATTGTCACCTCCCTTCGAGGGGCCCTGACCAGTGGGAATTCTCTCCTTCTGTGGGGTTACTGTGGGAATTCAGAGTGCCTAGAGCACAACTGACCCCACGGGCCAAGGCACTGACACAGAGTCCACTCTCTGGGGCCATTAGGAATGCATTGGCTCTGCAGGCCAACGCAGAAAAGGGTTATGAGAAGCCCACAGGATGGCACTTTTCTGCTCACCAGTATCCTTTCAGAGAGCTTCAGGGTGTTCCCAGGGTTACAAGATTTCCTTCCAAATGCAAATACGCATCACTTCACAGAGACAAGTAGCAACAGGGTTGTTGACCTTTCCTTCTTGAGTCATTGACCAAAAAGGTCAGACTTGTAATCATGGTCATTTGGGAGGTGGAAATGGGGGATTATTAATTAAAGATGTATCATGGGTGTTCCATTGCAACATTTACATGTTTTTTCTCTTTTTAAATATATGACCTTTGGTTTGCAGTGAATTAAAATCATACAATAATAATGGTCACCTTCAGGTTGTCTCTCAACTCCTTCCTTGAAATGACCCAGCAGTATCCAAATTCATGCTTTTTCCTGGTGAAAGTCATGGCAACTGCCCCTTTGGATGTTGTAGCAGGCTAATAAAAAGGCAAACAGAATATTTGAATATTTTATGATTTCAGTTCCTCTAAGTAAGGGATGAATTATGATCAAAACAGTGTGAGACTTGGCCCAGCCAGGGATCCCCCTTTTTTTGGCCTCACTGAGTGGCTTATGGGATCTTAGTTCCCCAACCAGGGATCGAACCCACACTCCCTGCATTGGAAACACAGCGTCTTAGCTGCTAAACCTCCAGGGAGGTCCCCAGAGATCCCATATTGATTCACCAGTATCTCAAGCTGCCCCTCATCTTGCCGGTACCTCTAAGATGAATCTTGAGGTGTGGAGCCCTCAGTTTTCCTCTTCTCTTCGTCTCTCAAGCTTGTGTTCTGATGTGAGCACTTGCTTACAAAGTCAGCAACCTCAGTGCATGCACTTTGCCGGGCCCAGGGCACTTTGCCCATGTCCAGGCCGCTGAGCAGTGGTGTGGTCAGGGAGAGGTACACACTGGGGCCTGGGCACAAGCTATCAGAGAGAGACTGAGTGAGTTACTTACTACCCCTAATCCTCAGCTTCTTCATTTCAAAAATGTAAAGAATTGAAAATAAAGTGACTTTAAATATACTAAATCCTTCACCTGTAGCAAGTAAATTAATAAATAAATAACCTCAGTTATTATTTTGGACACTAATATTGTGACTGTCTACTCAGGCTGTTGATCTGTTTCCATGCTGCCTTCAGTTTGCTCTGATAATTCCAGGCTTGTCCTGATCCTACTGCATTCAGTGAACCCATTCATTCCTTTAACAAATATTCATTAAATGCCTGCAATATACAGGTTGCTAGGCTAGGTGCAGAAAATAAGAAGAAAGTAAGACCCCAGTCCTGTCTTCCAGGAACATGGACACAAGTGATTTTTTGCTCTCCCTGCGTCTCAACCATTATCCTCCCCCTAAGTCCAGGTCACTATGCTCCCTCATTCTCTCCAAAAGCCACTAAGATGTTCTGGAACTAACAGCCCTGCCTCTTATCTGCACACATGACTCAACAGTATGTCTGCCTTCTTCAAATCTGATCTCTCTGTTTAAGAAATGAGGGTGAACACAACAATCCATGGTAGCTCAGATAGTAAAGAATCTGCCTGCAATGCAGGACACTTGAGTTCGATTCCTGGGTCAGGGAAGATCCCCTGGAGAAGGAAATAGCAACCCTCTCCAGTATTCTTGCCCGGAGAATTCCATGGACAGAGGAGCCTGGTGAGTTTCAGTCCATGGGGTCACAAAGAGTTGGACACACACACAGGCCAACTAGATAAACACACACAACAATCCATGCTTAGTTACTCAGTTGAGTCTGACTCTTTGCAACCCTATGGACTGTTACCCACCAGGCTCCTCTGTCCATGGAATTTTCTGGGCAAGAATCCTGGAGTGGGTTGGGCCAGGTACTGTGCTAATGCCATTTTTTCTTACACACTCCCATTGAGGCAGGGCCTATCTTTGCAAGAAGGAACCAGAAGCCTAAGAACCTACAGCTAATAATAGCCTAAGTCAATAGAGCCAGGATTTGAAGATAAGCAGTCAGAGGCCAGAGCCTGTGTCCTAAACTCTGCCCTCCTCCTTCACATTAGCCTTTGGCATCTTTTTCTTAGACAAAGACCCTCCTTCTGCTTTGTTTTTGGAAGCCTTGGTTTGTTAGGCCAGCTGCTGCTTTGGTTAATTCTTCACTGCTGAGAAATGTCAAATGTGAGATGCTTGCATTCTCCAGGCATTGACTCTTGCCTACTTTGATGGTCAGCATAAAGGCAGCATTATAGAATCAGTGTCACCTTTTTGCCTATTATTTTTATTTTACTTATATGTAAGCTATTTCTACTGGAAAGAAAGCTCTAAGATGGTGTCAAATTAACATGTCTTCCCCCAACTTCCATTAACAGTCCCTGTGAAGATGAACTTCCCAGATAAGATGGCAGCTAGTTAGGGGCACACTATTTACCTTCTCAAATTCTAATTGAAATTATTATGGAAATTGAGTGAGGGATAAAAGCTTCCACTCTACTGGAAATTAGAAATACAGACTAATGATTTGCTAGATGCTGGGAGGAATTTCTACCAACGACAGCTTGGATGGTGCCTGAGGTAGACAAGCCAGATCAAGCAGAAAAACATTGAGAAATTTCCACTCTCTTACTGAGTTATATATCCTGGAATTCTGGAGCCTTCACCAATTAAATGGTGAAGCAACTGCTTTTTGTATTGGCTAAGTTCATTTCATCAAACCAAAGTCTTTCATTGGCACTTCTCTTTTGATATCCATCTGGGGAGTACCATTTGCTAATGCAAGAGGGTCAGGTTGGAAATAGTTAGATGCAGGTATGAGATACTGACAGTTATAAATGGAGGGGCAGGAGAATAGTGAGAAAAGCGTACTGTGGAAATTGTAATCTAAGTCTGCATCTTGAAAGGAAAGACATACAGATTGTCAGTTACCTATGAATAAATTGTATTTTCCAATATAAGATGATCAGACTGGGGAAGCAGATCCCTTATCAATTCTAAAGGGCCATATCATATAATTAACTTTTAAAGACTAAAATTTACATGGTGCTTTGCAGTGAAGTTGCCTTCCAGTTTGGGGTTCAGAAGGAAGATGCTGATGGAATTCATATGGTTATTGATGGGACGAAGTGACTCTGTTCATTTATAAATATTGGCAAACTTCAAGCACAGAGAACCCTCAGATTTTTCAAGATGAGTAAACAGGGGGTAAAAAAAAAAAAAAAAAAACACTCATCAGGCAAATAGAACAATAGAAGTATCATTAATGTTAAGGTGCAGAACTATACAGAACTCTATAGAAAAATCTCTCAAGTAAATCACCTGTATACTCATCCTGAAAAATGCTTCATGACAAGTTGCAACTGACCAATAATAGATGAATCAAAATTAAACAGCTAAAAGTCATCAAGTAGTAGTATTATGGAAAATATGTAAATATTGAGTCAAATCTAAATAATTGTTGCTGTAATTGTGATTAGGAAATTGAATGGAAATGTAAAAGGGGGAAATACAAGTAATAGGCATAACAGTGATAACTGCAAGTGTCATCAGAATCTTTAGAATCTGGCAACCAGGAAAAAGGAAAAAAGGACAATAAAACAATGCTCATTTTGCCATCTTATTTATTGACTGGAAAGGGTCAACGGAGTCTGCTTCCTTCCTGAAACAAAAATGTACACTGGGGCAGGATTTTAAAATTATCCTTGAATTAGCCATCAGTATAAATGAAACCAAAATATACCTCTTGAAAATTACTAGATTATAAAAAGATTAAAAACCATTTCCCACCTAGTAAAAGACTGAAAAACAAAAAGGAAGTAGTCATGAATTAGAAAAAAAGAGAAAGTGTACAACAAGATAATAGAAATTATACTGCACGTTAATAGCACAGTACGTGAAAATGGATTATGTTCAAATACAGACACATACAGGATGTGTAACAAAAAAAGAAAAAAGAAAAAAATACACATAAAACTTAAAATAAAAATAAAATAGAAGTAAATAACTATTGTGAACCAAAAACGTTTTTAGGGGAATGCTTAGGAAATATTCAAGTTTAAAGAGAATTATTTGTTCCATAATCACACATCGCAACTCAATTCACAGCTTGTCTTTTTTTAAAAAATCATGATTGAACACCATTTTCTTTGACATGCATGCTACTCTGGAGCCCATAAATGAAGCATAAGAAATTCACTGTAGGTAGGATTTCTAGTCTTCTTTATGTCTCATCAACTGAAACCCAACTTTTATTGCCCATGACCAAGGGTAAAGCGGGTTCTCACAGTCCAATTTACCATTTTATAAGTTCTCTCTTGGATAATGATGTGGTGAATTGTTCAAGATCAAACTTTGGTATTGTGATTAAAACTAAGCTCACATTAGAGCAATTATACGGTTATTTGCACCTACGATATAATCGCCTTAGACAAAAAGTCCTACACAAGTCAAAGTGTCAGTCATCATTAATATTACTGTGGGGTGAAGGGAATTCTTCAGTTAGTATTCCATATACTGTACATTCTACGCTTGCCTCTGTTTTCTTCGACATAATCTTTTTAGACGGAATAGATCCTTATATGAGCTGAATGTCAGAGTGACTGTTTTAGGTGTATGGGAGAGTGACAGTTGTCGTTGTTTATTGGAATAGAGTTGTTTTAATTGAGTTAATCTTATTACTTTAAAAATGTATATGTAATGTTAACTTTAGTGTTCTAAAGTTTATGTCTATGTGAAAATATTTAAAACATAGCCACATATCAATGTTAAAATGATCTAGTTCTGATACTCTTGAGAAATTCCCTACTGGCCAGAATGGCCATCATTTAAAAGTCTACAAATAATAAATACTGGAAAGGGTGTGGAGAATAGGGACTCCTTCTACATAAGTTGGTAGGAATGTAAATTGGTGCAGCCACTATGGATAACAGTATGGAAGTTCCTTTAAAAAAACAGAACTAGAGTTGCCATATGATTCACAAATCTCACTCTTGGGCATGTATCTGGAAAAAAGCTAATTCAAGAAGACACATGCACTCCAAAGTTCATAGCAGCACTATATACAATAGCCAAGACATAGAAGCAAGCTAAATGTCCATCTCAGATGAATGGACAAAGATGTGGTACATATATACAACGGAATATTACTCAGTCATAAAGAGGAATGAAATTGGGTCATTTGTAGAGATTTTGATGGACCAATGGACCTAGAGTCTGTCTTTCAGAGTGAAGTAAGTCAGAAAGAGAAATTATATATCATATATTAGTGCATATATGTGGAATCTAGAAAAAAGGTACAGACTTACAAATTTGCAGGGCAGTAAAAGAGATGCAGGGTGGGGAAGTAAACAATTACAGCGGTCTTGCAATTTTGGTTAATGGAGCCATTAGGAACAGAGTCCATAGCTGAGGGCCAAGAAAGTAAAAGGAGTTCCTTAGTATCATTTCACAATTGAGGAAGAGAGGAGCTGAGAAAATCTTGGGAGCAGTCAGTCAGATGCAGGCTGTGGGCATCTTTGGAAGGTCTCAAAACTGCCTGGAGATGAGTGGATCTGCAAAAAGCATTAAAGAAAACAGAGTTTAGAAAATGATGGGTGGTTTAGATTATTGGAGTGTAAACCAGCAAAAGATGAAGTCAAGAAAAGAGGTGAACACGGTACGAATAACAAGAATTTTCTCAGTAGCTCTATTCACAGATAACAGGGAGTGATTTATTAATATTAAAGGGATCTAGTCAGATCTGGTGATAGAAAACCATTTCCAGTACAGTATGGAGAATGGATGAGAGAAGAGGAGGGATGGCCACGGGACAGGTAGAGGGCTGCTGAGCTGAGTGGGTCTGAGACGATGAGCTCTAGAATCTGGCTAGGGCCCAAGGGCAGAATGGGTGTCTGTGGGCTTTTCCCTCCAAGCAAATACATGTGGTGGGCTTCCTGGTTCTCTTGCCACCTGGGCACTCCTAAATGGCAAAGTTAGGCATCCTCACAGTGTGGAAAGGTCCACACTGGTTAAGGTCTATCTCCTAGGCAGACAATCCCACTCTCACACTTCCAACAAGTGGTTGAGCAGTAGCTGCTTGGAGATATTATCTCTCCAACCTCAACGGTGCAACCAGTTCATGAGCTGGCAAGGTTCTTTCTCTGCCCCAGACCTTCACACATGCTCTCGCTTTCCCACAGCCTTCAGGTCTGAATAAGTGGTCCTTTTCTAAGCAACTTCATCACTCCCCTTTACTCTCCACTGTCATGGCATTTCCCTCCCCCGCTGCCACTGCCATATTGAAGAACATGATTTACATACATTAATGCACTTTTAATCCTCTTCCCTCAAACTGTGACCTATGTATATCAGTCATATGTACTAGTGAATACCCAACATTTTCCCATAGAACCTCATTGTTTAGCAGGTCTTAACAATAAGGTCCTACTGCATAGCACAGGAAACTATAGTCAATATCTTGTAGTAAACTATAATGGAAAAGAAAACAACAAAAAAGAAGTTCTTAGTTCCACATATATGTGCTAATATATGACACTTGTTTTTCTCTTTCAGACTTACTTCTCTGTAGGACAGACTCCAGGTTCATCCATGTCTGCAAATGACTCAATTTTGTTCCTTTCTATGGCTGAGTAATATTCCGCTGTATATATGTACCACATGTTCTTTATCCATTCATCTAACCTATTAGCAGAGCAGGACTAGAGATACAGACATGGAGGATGGATGTGCGGGTACGGTGGGAGGTGGCGGAGGGGATGAATTGAGAGATCGGGATTGACGTATGTGCGCGGCCACGTGTAAAACAGACAGCGAGTGGGAACCTGCGGTGTCGCACAGGGAGCTCAGCCCAGGGCCCTGTGGTGAGCTCCACAGATGGCATGAGGTGGAGACGGGAAGGGTGGTCCAAAGGGACAAATAGCTGGTTCACTTCACTGTATAGCAGAAACTAATACAACTTTGCAAAGCAATTATACCCCAATTTAAACATATATTTTTTAAAAAATGATGTTGGTAAATGTGAACCTAAATATTTTTCCCTTTAGTGTCCAGATTCGCTTTTTGATTTCTACTTGAAGACAGCTCTTCCAGGCCACTGAGGAAAGCCCAAGGGGGCAATATGAACGCTCCTTGGTCCTTCCGGTCTCCTCCTAACACCTTAGATATCAGCAGGCACTGATTGGAACTTACACTGGACTCTGGGAGCAGATTTTCCTATCATAGATCAATTTTTTGCCCCTTAGTAATAGAACGTTTTATCTTTTAACTTTTATCTTTTAGAAAATGCCAAATTTCATAGGGGAGAAAATGCTGGTCTATTACTGCAAAATTCTCTTTCTGAGGATATATCCAATGTGGAATTGCTAGACTAATGAGGATGCATACCATACCATTTAATTATAGCCCAATAAAAATATAAATAAAATTATCAGTCACTTTTAATTAACTCTTGATCTGATTCTTCTGGGGAGGAAAGAATGAACTAAGCTCACTTTGGAGGTGAATGAACTCTTTCTGGCTCCTTGTTGTGATAAAGCTGTAATTTTCCAAGTGCAACGCTTGCAGCAAAACAGTTCAATTATAATCCAAATGCAGGCAATTTCCTTACTGGTAGGATGGGGGCCCTCAGTTCATATTTAGGAAGAGTCAAACATCAGATGGAGTCGGTTTCTGGTCTAATCGCCCGTGGCCAACATAAGCAGAGCCGGGTTGAGACTTGTTTAGAGTTCAGCCTCTCTTATAAGTGAGGGCTCATCCATTAGAACAAAATGGCATAGCTGTTAGTTCCTTGCTAATGGCTTGGAACCGAGAGCTAAGAGGGCCCACGGTGCAGATCTGGTTTTTGTGCTACTTCAGTCCCAACCTATGGGGCCATGGAGAGAGTTGTGTGGCCCTCTGAGAACACAGCTCAACGCATCTGTGGTCATGGTCAGGTCTGTGTCTCCCTGGAGGCTGGCACAGTTGAGTCCTGGGAGACTGATGCTGTAGGTTCCGCAGAGTGGAAGGCAAGTTGGGGGGCATAGACTTTATAGCAAAAAATAACACATCTCAGAAAAATGCCTTAAATTATGGCAAGATTTGAGGTTGGGGACCCATAGGTCATTGATCCAGGATTTTCTGTCAACATCTGTGATATGGTCTCTCCCTGGGGAAAAATGCACTCACCACACAGTGTGTGGCCACCTAGAAAAGGGGCAATTCTCCAAGAGCTCAGAAGCCATTGAGCTCCCCTGAAAAGTGACCTTGGGTATTGTTGGGAAGAGTGCTGGATAGCTTTCTCCCATTTTCTCTGAATTCTTAGTAAGTGGGCAGAAAAGCCAGGTGATAAATGGAGTGATAGAAAGTGATTACAACGGCTTAATTACAACAACAGCTGCAGAGAGATGGACAGAGATCACTTTGGGTCGGATTGGAATCCCACCAGACAGCTTTCCCAGGACCCTCCCCTGCAGCACAGTTGCTAATCAAGGAAGACTTGCACCCTCCTTTCCAGAAGGCTAGGACTTAAGTAGGAAGGATGGGAGCAGAAGCAGGAGCTGAGTGAAGGATGGGACAGCATAGTCTATAATGAGCAAGTAGGCACCTTGGTTCTGCCCCCTGATCTGGCCACGCCCATCCTGGTTCGCCTCGAGCTGCTCTGGTTCTGGTCTTTGCCGAGTAGGCAGCATGGGCTTTGCTGGATGGCCTTGTCTGGTTTCTCTCCTCTGCAGCTTCTGGCTTCCCCTGGTATCTTGTTATGGGGTGATGGAGGGTAGGGGATGGCATACACTATCTTACTTGATTTTTTCTTCTTGTTTTAGTGAGGATTACCACCCTTATGGCAGAAAGTGAAGAAGAACTAAAGAGCCTCTTGATGAAAGTGAAAGAAGAGGGTGAAAAAGTTGGCTTAAAGCTCAACATTAAGAAAACAAAGATCATGGCATCCAGTCCCATCACTTCATGGCAAATAGATGGAGAAACAGTGGAAACAGTGGCAGACTTTATTTGGGGGGGGCTTCAAAATCACTGCAGATGGTGACTGCAGCCATGAAATAAAAAGACACTTACTCCTTGGAAGAAAAGTTATGACCAACCTAGACAGCATTTTCAAAAGCAGAGACGTTATTTTGCCAAAAAAGGTCCATCTAGTCAAGGCTATGGTTTTTCCAGTAGTCATGTATGGATGTGAGAGTTGGCCCATAAAGAAAGCTGAGCACCAAAGAATTGATGCTTTTGAACTATGGTGTTGGAGAAGACTCTTGAGAGTCCCTTGAACTGCAAGGAGATCCAATCAGTCCATCCTAAAGGAAATCAGTCCTGAATATTCATTGGAAGGACTGATGCTGAAGCTGAAACTCCAATACTTTGGCCACCTGATGCGAAGAGCTGACTTATTTGAAAAGACCCTGATGCTATCAGTGTATGACAAAACCCACTGAAATGTTGTGAAGTAATTAGCCTCCAACTAATAAAAAATAAATAAATAAATAAAATTAAAAATTAAAAAAAAAAAAAAGACCCTGATGCTGAGAAAGATTGAAGGCAGGGAGGAGAAGGGGACAACAGGGGATGAGATGGATGGCATCACTGACTCAGTGGACATGAGTTTGAGTAAACTCCGGGAGTTGGTGATGGACAGGGAGGCCTGGCATGCTGCAGTCCATGGGGTCGCAAAGAGTCAGACATGACTGAGTGACTGAACTGAACTGAATCTGGGTGAGTGGGGCCGTGGGGGAAGAAAGCAGAAATGATGTTGGAAAATAACATGCAGATACTTGATGACGTGCTGTGTCTCTCCTTTTTTGTTGATAACAAACAGCTCTCTGCTTTGGTCTCCTTACCTCTGAATACCTCTCCCTGATCCTGGGGGAAGGGTCTGTTTTAGCCCCATATTTACACAGCAAGTGTCTGGCCCTTGGGAGGAGCAATGACCCTTGGGAGGAGCAATGACCACATCTCTCTGCAGTTCCATCATGGGGTCTTCATTAGGGCGTGGAGAGGAACCCAAGATGCTCCTCCCACCACGTGGCAGCTGCAGGTCTAGCCACCTGGCCACCAAGGGACTGATCAGAGACCTCCCTCTGTGCCACTGTCCCTCTGTCAAGTGAGACTCAAAGCATGATGAGTGGGAGGAGTCCAAACCTACATGTTTGTGGTTCTGGCTTTTCAGACTTTCTTTTCTCTGAAACAGAAAAACAAGGCAGGCATCAGTCCCCTCTCTCAGCTGTGGACATAGGCACCCATCACTGTCTCTTAGGTGTTGGCCTCCTAGGGAACAATGGGTGGTAAACTGATAGGCACTTCATTTGTAAATATTATTATTTTTAGCTATTTCATTATCTATGGACAAAGTACAAAAGTCAGAACAAATTCTTCTTGAAAGTAAATCTAGAGAAGTGAGTTCTCTCCTCAGGGTTTTATGTGTCAACGGGAGGCAGAGACCACTCATCCTATCCCTTGTCCTTGGAGCCAAGTTTCCAACTGTACTCTACATCTCCATGTATCCAGCTAAAAGACTATAAGTCTCAGTTTCCCTTGAAACTAATTTCTTGCCAGTGAGGTGTCAACTGAGGTCTAGAGTGGTATTTCCTAGAAGATCTCTTTAAAAGAATTGACTGTGCTGGGGAATACACCCTTTCTGCAACATCAACTCTCTTCCTTATTTTAGCCTGCAAGCGGGATGTAATGACTGGAGTGACAGCATCGATCTTGGGCTGTGAGGTGATGTTGAGGCTGGGAGCACCATCTTAGGCTGATAAAGCAAAACACAGGTGTCTGGGATCCTAAAGATCACAGTATCACCAATCCAGTCCTTCCTTTGGACTTTTGCAACAGAGTGTAATAAATAAATGTCTATCTTCTTTAAGCCATGGGTTGAAAAAAAATGTTTCCATTCTGTATGCCATCTGGTCTTTTAAAAGATCAGGTTGCCTGTGGGTGATTACTTTGTAATCTGTTCAGATATTGATTGTATCTGATTACAACTAATAATTTCATTCATTTTACTCTGGCATGGGGGAGTTATCAGTGCTGTTTTGTTGGTGATGACCAACAAAGTGGATGACCACTCCACTTGTTCTGGATAGGCTGGAAATAACTTTGTGATTATTACTTCCTGTGATCTGTCACTTGCTGATCCAGCCCTGAACAGGAATGAGAGCTTCCTACAAAAGTGCTGATGAGAATGTCAATTATTCTTCTGCCTCTCATTTTCTATTAGATTCTTGATTTAATTTCTTTATCTGTCAGAAGCAAGGTACTCCTGATCATGTAGCTTCTCAATATTGCTGGCAAAAATAATGAATAAAACAATTATATGTTAAAAGGCCAGATCAACATATTTGTTAACAGTGATAGAAAATTCTACTACTAATGAGTATCTTATCCAAGACAATTGACAAAGTTCATGACTCAACAAATTACTCAAAAAATTGCTTCTGTAAAAGGCCCAGAGAGTAGATATTTTAGGCTTTGTAGGTCACACGTTCTGTCACAACTACTCCACTGCAGTACACAGAGAGAAGTCATAGACAGAAGATGAACAAAGGAGTGTGGCTGCTTTCCAATGAAACTTTGTTTGGAAAAACAGGCCACAGGTCTGGATTTCGCCCATAGATGGTAGTATGCCAACTCCTGATCTAAAGGAAAGATTCTGAAGCAAGGTGAATATTGTATAGGTGAATACTCTGAGAGTCTTTTGATGGTTGAGAAAAGACACTGGTGAAGTGACAGGTAGAGGGAATGCAGCTCCTGCCCTGATGACAGGACAGTGTGTGGAGGCACTGGGATGCTCTGCGGTTCCTTGAAGGGCTCTCAGGGTAGGGAGTTCTCAGACTTCTGCAGTGCTGGGCATCTCCCATAGGTGGACAACAGAGGCTCTTTGGAGTAGACAAGCAGAGGCATTTTTTTTTTCTTCTGAAAATAACAGTGAGAACTTTTGCAAATGAAAGTATGACTCTGGCAGAATTTGAGCATCTGTCAGATAGATCATGGTGACATCCATGTGCTTGACACCTGTCTGTCAAACAGACCAGAACAGTGGGAGCTGACAGAGCCCTTCCTAGAGCAGCTCACGGGCCGACAGCTTCTCCCACAAACCAAACATGGGGAACTACACAATTTGGAATACGTTTCCTCTGGAATAAGGAAAGTAACCACATCCTGGCTTATCTGGAGTAGTGTAAGTTCCCGGATGTGAGAATTCCAGGGCCAAGCCTGGAAAGTCCTGGGCAAACCAGAACGTCCTGACCACACTCTTCTGTAATAAACAACTGACCTTTCTTTAGGGGCCCCACACCACTATCCTAAACCCTAATGGGGAGATGTGGTTAAGGGAAAAATGACTCCAGTCAAATACGTATCCTCATGGTACTGTTAAAAAAGAAGTCTCAATTGATCTCCTGGGAAATACCCCAGCCTGAAAATCAGAGGGCTTTTTCCTACCTCTGCTTCCACTTCTAACTTACTCCGAGACCTTGGGCAACCTTATCATCCTGACCCTCACTTCCTCCACCAACAAAATGAGGAAGATAAATCTGGTCATTTCTAAGGGTCCTTTTAATTCTCAAATTCTAGATCCTGGTGGTTTCTATGACTTTGTGCATCTATGGTCAGAAACAGGTAATTTGCTTGTACTCTCTAATTCCTTTAGGTTTGCATACAAGTCTCTTGTGGCTATCAAGAAAGAAAAAGATGAATTTAATTATGCAATTTTGATCAGATCTGATTATCTCTGAAAAGTCACAGCAAAATCACATTGGCAATAAATGAATGAATGACTATGGAAAACCTACATTGATGCATTTATTGTCCCTTTTTGTTGACTCTTTTCCAAACAACCAGACTGAAATATCCCTTTTTTGAAGTTCTGGCTTACTAACAGCTTGTGATAAACATTTAATGCTTAATCCATATAGTATTTTGGATTATATTTCTAGCTTTGTTAATTGTATATGTTGAGCTTCTACTGTGACACTGTATTGGAAAGAGCTGCAGAGATGCTGAAAGCACATCGGATAGTTTCTCATCTCACGGAATTTACCAGAGAAGGAGCTAAGATTTATACATGTTGCAAACAAGAGAATATAGCAAGGAATATGAAAAGTACAACAGAAGGTATTCAATAAAGAACAAAAATGTATGTATTGTAATTTTTCTCTTTACTGTTTAGTCCTGCCTTGAGAACTAAGCACATTCTGTCTTTTCAGGTACAAACTTGATTTCAAATATTTTGCCTCTTTGTTGCTACTGAAATACTCCAAGCATAGCAGCATTTTTTTTTTAGCATAGAAAGAGTCAAGCTACAATTTCATTTTTCCCATATCCAGAAGCAGTACAAAATATTTTTGTCAGATAGTGTTCTGGTTTTCGATACTGAAATATGGACTTGATTAAGAACAGAAGCGATCAGTATTGGCAAAGTTATAGGAGTGTCTTCATGGGAGAAGTAAGACCAAGATTTAGAGTGCTAGACCTAGAGGAAATTTCAGAAATTATGTAGCCCAACCCTTCTTTGTACAGGACAAGGAGATGAATGGACACATCCAGGTATGATTCAAAAGAGTCACAGAGTCAAGAAAGCAAAGCTCTTGACTCTTGCTGCAAGGTTTCCACTGTATGTGGCAAGCGGGGTGGGGTGGGGGGGGCATTCCCAGGACGGGCTGCTGTCATTCATTCAAGGCATGAGTACTCTGTGCTAACTGCCCTCCTGGTAGGATGAGTGGTGGACATCCAACCTTGTTCATGCTCCTAATAATGACAACATGTAACAGTACACGCTAAGGAACCAAATGGGATGTCTTTGGAAGATCAAGAGGTGGGAAAGAGCAGTATCTGGAATTGAAACAATACAGTGGGGAGGCTGGCTGAGTAGAGAAAGATGAATGGTGATTGCAGACAGTGTCAGATGAAAAGGAGAAGCCTTACTGGAATCCAGGACAAAGAGTTAGGACTGGACCACCTAGGCAGGGTTGGGAGGCCAACTAGTATAAGATGGAGTCTAAGTATCTGGGCTTGGATCCTGGTTCTGATCTTGGTGTTAAGACCTAGTTTGCTCATCCATACAAGAGATATGATAATGGTATCCTTCTAAAGGAAGATCTAATGAGAAACTATGATATGGTGTGATGCCTGGCACATAGGATGACTCAATAAATGTTTGTTATAGCTTTAATTAATTAATTTTTAAAATTTAATATTTATTTCATTTTAGAATATAGTTGATTTACAATGTTGTGTTAGTTTCACGTGTATGGCAAAGTAATTCAGTTATACATATACACATATCCATTCTTTTTCAGATTCTTTTCCCATAGAGGTTATTACAGAATATTGGGTAGAGTCCCCTGTGCCATTTATTATTATTATCATCACTATAATATTATTATTTATAATTAGTGGTAGTATTTTCCCCTTGAACAAAAGACTTAGTATGACAAGATCAGTATCATATCTTGGAAAGACATATATGAAATGAATTTTTCAGTGTTTCCTAAGAGACAATTGGTATAATCCTTACATAATCCTTAGGAAGAAATGGTATAAAATGCAATGACCTGAAGATTCTGTAAGCAAGCAGAGCAGGGATGTGTCTGCCCACCACAAACGCAGATGAGACAGCTGAGTAGCACTGGGTAATGTGGAGGGAAGGATGCAGGATAAGCAAAGGGAAGGAAGGAACTGGTGAGCGAACAGGACTTCATGCGGGCTTCAGGGCCAACCTATACAACATTGCCAGGGGTTCTGCAAGGGACATATACGCCAGACAAGGAAGATAAGTGTTCACAAGGTTTGGGGCAAACAATCAAGTGAATTCTGATATTAGGAAGTTAAAAGATAAAGGTATCTACTATGCAAACAAAGTTCTGAAGTCTGAGTGCTTGAGTTTGCATTCACTTATTCACAAAATCACTGGTGGCTCTTATAAACCTATGGGTTTCCCCAGATCATGTGCATGTGACCACCTATGGTCCTTCTTAGAATCAGATTCTGGATTCCATTTCTGCAGCTCTGTGCTGAGGCCCAGGAGTTTGCACTGTGATAAACCCCCAGGTGAACCTGATGTGGGTGTCTGCTGGACTAAACAGACAAATACTGATTTACTTGTTCTGAGCCTTTCAAGGGGCCTCATATGAAGAATATAGCTAATAATATAACAGCACTATACCAGTTACAGGTGGAGTTGTGTCCCCCAAAAGGTATGTGTAAATCCTAACTCCTGACATGAATGACACACTTTAAAAAATAGAGTCATGGCAGATGTATTCAAGTTAGGATGAGGTCTTACTGGGTTAGAATTGGACCAAATGCAATGATTTGTGTCCTCATAAGAAGGGAAGAAGCTACACAGATGTAAGGTGGCCACGTGAAGATAGAAGCAGGATTGGAGTTATGTGTCCACAAGCCAAGGGTAGCCGAGGATTGCCTGCAAGGACCAGATGCCAGAAGACGCAAGGAAATATCTTTCCCTTGAGTCTACAAAAAGAGCATGGCTTTGCCAACACCTTGATTTCAGAATCTGTGCTGAGAGAAGAGATTTCTTCTGTTTTAAGTCACTCAGTTTGTAGCACTTTATTATGGAAGCCCTAAGAAATGAATACAGTAACTCAAGTGTGGTCAAAAGAATCAACTGAATTGTTATAATAGTAAATGGATACATTATAGCTAACCTTTAAAAAGAGAATATAGAGGGCATTTTATAGCTTGTCACATACTCATTGTCACTTTGACATGGGTATTTTCCTAAAATAAAAATTAACTTACTGTAAGGGGAGCTTAGAAAGATGACAGCAGTTTTGAAAGAATATTGAAATAGGTGTACCCAAGTTCTAATCTCAGATGCTCCATTCACTAACCATTGACCATGTTCATGCCAGGCATATCACGTATCAGTTAACTTCAGTAACTGATAGTTACTTCAGTAACTTCAGTGGCACATATCATTAAACTTCCACACATCAGTTTACCTGAGGAGAGGAAGAGATGCCCTCTTTCTAAGACGGTTGGGAGATCAAATGATTTAATGACTATAGAAAAGATCTTCATAAACTCTAAAATGTTATGAATGTAAGAGAGTTCCTTTTTAAAAAAAGAACTTCTCTCTCTGCTTTTACTTATTTTTATTTCTGGATGTGCCCTGCAGCATGAGAAATCTTAGTTCCCTGACCAAGGATCGAACCAGAGCCCCCTGCTAAGAAATCACAGAACCTTAACCACTGAATAATCAGGGAAGTTCCTTTAGGAGATTCTTGAATTATCTTCTGTATTTTTTTTTTTTTTTTTTTAGTTTTCAATAGGACTATCTTTGGAAACTTACTGAAAGAATCACTCTTGAAATAACACTTGATCCGAATCTTGCAAATTGTGGCTCTTTCAGGTGAGGAGACATTTCAAAGCAGGTGATTACACAGGTATTCTGTGAGTGACGGAAAGAGAAGGTGTTTCTGGTGAAGGAGCACTGGTACCCTTGAAGGGAAGGGTTTTGGAGACATTGTGGTGTCTGTCTCCAAGATCTGTGTGTGAGTGTATTAGACAGAGCATAGCCAGAGGTAACCACGGCAGAGAGGGTTGGCAAGGCCGTCTCTGGGGGATGTTAGGGCCAGCATGCCACAGGGGAGGGGGCACAAAGGTGCTGGTCTCCAGCAGCGTGCCTTGGACATAATGCATCAGGGGCACAGAGCAATTCAGGGGGTGGCTCACAGTAAGCAGAACCAGGGACAGGGGCACAGGAAATGAGCCCACATGCCAGCCCAGGACTGTCTGACTAGCCAAAGTGTCTAGGGTCAAGTGGGTCATCTTAAGATGCCTTGCTAGAAAAGGTTAATATTCGGAGCAGAGTGTAAACTGGGGAGTGAGTCACATTGAGCCAGCAATGTGGTGTCTGGTTAAATCGTTCCATCTATCCTCACTTTTTATGACTGGACTGTGCCCCCCAGAAATCCACATGGTCAAGTCCTGGCCCCTAGGACCTCAGAGTCTGACTGCATTTGGAGACAGGGCCTTTAAAGAAGTAATTAAGGTAAAATGAGGTCATTAGAGTGGTCTCTAATCGTATCTGATTGGTGTTCTCATAAAAAGTGGAAGTTTGAAGGGCTTCCCTTCAGTGGTTAAGACTCTGTGATTCCAATGCAAGAGACACAGGTTCCATACCTGAACGGGGAGCTAAGATTCCACATATTTCTCATTGACCAAAACAAAGGAGGAAGTTTGGACACATAGAGAGATACCAGGGATGTCACACATAGAAGCAAGACCGTGAGAGGACACAGGGAGAAGACAGCTGTCTGCAAGCCAAGGAGAGAGGCCTTGAGAGAGAAACCAACCCATGCCAACACCTTGATTTCAGACTTTCAGCCTCCAAAGCTGTGAGAGAATAAATATCTGTTGTTTAGGCCACCCAGCCTGTGGTATTTTGTTATGGCTGCCTGAGTGGATGAATGCACCACATCATTTTATCCTCCAGTAGAGCCAGAGGGAGATTTTCTTTTCAGAAAGAAAATGTACCCCAAACAATGGTGAGATTGACACCCCACCTCCCCCACCGTTCCTTCCGCATCATCTGTGCCAGGGCCCAGTAGGAGATGCAGACAGTGGTGAGCCAAGACAAGCTCTTTCTGATCTGAGAACAGTGTTGCCTGAAAATTAACAAGAGCAGGAAGGAATTTCATGAATACTTTTATAAAGACCTATCTCTTACCCCTTGTGATCCATGCTTTGAGTTTCATCTCCAAATTTACTGTAGATAAGAGGTATCACTCTTTTTCCACTACCAGAACTTAGTACCATTGGGAAAGGAGCAGGTGAGTCTTTGTTTGACTTTAAGAAATTCAGAAGCATGCTTTTCTAGGCTCCCACGATGCATGCGTGCATGCTCGGTCATGTCCGACTATTTGCAATCTTATGGACTGTAGTCCACCAGACTCCTCTGTCATGGGATTCTCCAGGTAAGAATACTGGAGTGAGTCACCAGGCTCTCCTCCAGGGATTCTTCCCAATTCAGGAGTCGAACCCAAGTCTCCTGCATTGCAAGCAGATTCTTTACCCACTGAACCACCTGGGAAGCCCAGGCCCCAATGGTAATCAAATTGAAAAGGAACATGGAATGGTGCCTTTTGCTTTTCATCTTAGAATGCCATCAAGGAATACAGCTTTGAGGTTGAAGTCTGGAAAGATGTTCCCAGAACCAGAAGTAAAGAGTGGGGAAGAGTGGGATGGGGAAATGAGAAAGTCACTGAGGCTACATCAGCTCTTTACTGCTGTACACAACTAGGGCTCAATCCTTCAGGGAATCTCTGAGGACCCATGTAGAATCCCAACCAAAGAATGAGAGGTTGGGCATTTATTCACCAAATCCCATTAATTCAGGATGCTGTTGGCACAATAATTTCCCCAAGGGACCAGAATTCAAATTGCACCTGTATTCAAATTCTGTTGCTTTCCGTGGTTTCAGAAACTGTTCCAGGGTAGTCAAGTAGGGTGATGTAGTGGCATACTCATGATGTAGATGTTGGTGATGTACAGTGGAATGGCTCCTAAAAGCTGTGAAGTCAGGCGAGTGGGTGGCATGAGGAGGTACAGCATATTCCAGGCAGCACCAACAACCAGTGCAAAGGCCCTGAGGTAACAGCATACTGGAGGCATTCAAGTAACACCAGAAAGTCAGTGTAGCTGAATGGAATAAGCAAGGAAGACAGTTGTAGGAGTTGCAGTTAGAGGGAGAATGAGGCTTCCTCCTATGAGAAAAGTCTGGCTTTTACTCTGTGAAGATGCCTGTAACATGGTCTGATGGACTTGGGTTGGGAGTCAAGTCTATTTCAAAATCCAGGCAAGAGATGCTAGTAGCTTGTACTGGGTTGGAAACAGTGGAGGGGCAAAAAGTGGTATCCATTCTCAGATTCTCTCAACAACCCAGCAAGGCAAATCTTATTTTTGACTCTCTGAGGTTATATCTTCTGAGAGTTTGAAATCTCTTGGTTTATAGATAAGGTACCCAGGAATCGCATAAGTTAAGAAACTCTTACTGTCTGCCCCTGGTAGAGGGGAAAACTGGGTCTTGAGCCCCCATTCTCCCCAGCCCTTCCCCCAGTAATCTGAGAAAAGCTAAATACTCTTTGTCTTCTGCATCATTAGCCACTAGCCTGGATAGACTTACCGACAAGGATGGACGGGATGAGCAAATGAAAAGAACAAAAAGTCCATATGGTTTTTTCTAACAGAGAGACCCCTTTTCTCATCACATTCCAAGATGCTGAACAAACTAGATGCAAGACTTCAGAAACTATATAACAGCCAATTATTGAGTTGGGAAGCAATAATTAGAAAGGAAATGAAGAAAATGGGCGTTGGGGGCCTTAATGTGAAATCTGACATTGATAAATCAAAGGAAGCCTTGAATTAGAGATGTGGATATTTCAACTGATTATCCAAGATAACTCACATCCTCCATTAACCTCGTCCATCTTGTTTGGCCTTTGTAAGGACAAAGAGAGTCTTTGCAAATCGCCAGGCGGCAGAATCCTGTCTCCCAAATGTTTATTCAAAAGAGGGTGGGGAGGAAGGGGATGAAGCAGTTGAAAAATAATTTGCTTGTTAAGCAGCCGGGAGGAATGTTCTCCTTTCCACCGAGTCTGGTATATTTATGGGAAAGATAATAAGAGAAGCTTATGATGGATTTTGACAGTCAGGCAAAAGTAAACAATCAGCCCAGGGCCAGAAAGCCTTAGATTCACGTACCTTGACTTTTGACGCTTATCCTAATAGTTGAGTGTAAACAAATTGCCACATGACTGCGTGGAGGAGTAGAAATTGCTCAGCTGCCTTCTCTTTCCCGACAATTCCAAAGCAAATGGTGTTTATTTGGGAGACTTTGTTTTTCTGTCTCTCTCTTTCTCTTTTTTAAATTTTTTTCCTGAGAAGGAGGCCGCTAGGGACAGAAGGCATGTTGGGACATTGGTCCGATCACGTGTCTCCAGATTGTTTTGATTCATGTGATGTGATGAGAGTCTAAAGGAGACCAAAGAAGTGGGAATGGAAAAGACCTGATTGGATTATTCCACTGCAGCTACTCCACCCTTCCTGGCAGGAGTGGGTCCCTCGACAGGAGATGTAACACCCAGCCTTCGCCAAATGTCCCAGTAGTCTGGAAACTCTGACGACAGACCAGGAAGTTGAACTGGAGCCATGAGACATCTCACAAAGCCCTGCGGGCAGAGTTAAAGGGTTGGATTTACTTTGCATGAGTGTGTTTCTTGGGCGTTTTATAAATACTTTGGTGCTTGTTTTATGGTGGGTGACCTTGTGTTAAGATCCCAGAGAATCCTTTGGGCCTTTTTCCAGACCTGTGTCTGCCTCTCTGTTCTAATATCAGCTGTTTCTTTTATGAGGAAGTCTGTCCAATGCCAGGGCTCATGGAAAGTGGGTCTGGTTTTCCTAGTGGTGTGTGCATGCTCAGTTGTGACCAGACTCTTTGTGACCCCATAGACTGTAACCCACCAGGCTCTTCTGTCCATGGGATTTTCCAGGCACAAATACTGGAGTGGGTTGCCATTTCCTTCTCCAGGGGATCTTCCCGACCCAGGGATCGAACCTGCATCTCTTACATCCCCTGCATTGGCAGGCGGATTCTTTACCCAGCAACAATTCAAGAGTCTTGGTTTCTGTTTAGCTCTGGGAACCAGAGCCAGATTTGGCAGTGAGCATGGAGGCCTGAGGGCTTCCCTCGTAGCTCAGTCAGTAAAGAATCTGCCTGAAATGCAGGAGACCTGGGCTCAATTCCTGTGTCAGAAAGATCCCCTGAAGAAGGATATGGAAACTCACTCCAGTGAATGGAGGCCTGAGGTCTTCTAGAGCTAACCTATTATGCTACTTGATTACAATCTGTTGGCTGTTGGGAGTCTTGATCCCTTATCTTCAAAATTAAACTCACATTTCACCTCAATTAGCTTCCTCACCATCCTTTACATTGGCCTTTCTTATCTCTACTTTCTATCTTTAAAAAAACTGATCATGTGATACCAAGCCTAAATTGTCCTTTACTCTCCTCATTATTTAAAACCCCAAATATATGGGTGCCACTTGAAAAATGGTTCCACATATATTTAATCAGTGTTGAGAATTATGTCAACCATCATTTTCACCATTCTTACATTGGGTGCTTAAAAATTCAGAGCTAAAATGAATGTAGATTCTTAGACCCCTATTAGTTTTTTGTTAGTGTATTTTCTTTCTTTTTTCTGCATATTTGAATATGTATATCATTTATCATAAGCCTTCTGTTTTTTATTGGAAGCAGCAGAGGCATAAGGTCAAAATGATCACGTGATGTGTATTACTATTCTTAAGGCCCACCTAAAGAAATCAAATTTTCACATCAGAAGCAGGCCTAATGCCTTGCAGTGGTCAGCCTTGGCCATCTGTCAACACAAGTGTATTCACAGTAAGAGGAAGGCTACAGCAAGAGGACTTAAGGCTACTATCCAAGGACAACAGGCATCCTCCAACCAAGCTGCCTGGGTACATCTGCTAATCCAATGGTTCTCAAAGTAGGTTCTCAGACCTAGAGCATCAGTGTCATCTGGGTACTTATTTAAAATGTCACTTCTCAAGGAATGAAATTGAGTCATTTGTAGAGACACGGATGAACCTAGAATCTGTCATACAGAGTGAAGTAAGTCAGAAAGAGAAAAACAAATGCTATATATTAACACATTTATGTGGAATCTAGAAACATGGTATAGATGATCTTATTTGTAAAGCAGAAATAGAGCCACATACATAGAGATCAAACATATGGATACCAATGGGGAAAGGGAGGATGGGATGAATTGGGAGATTGGGACTGACATACATATACTACTGTGTATAAAATAGAAAACTAATGAGAACCTACTGTCTACTCAGGGAGCTCTACTCAGCACTCGGTGGTGACCTAAAAGCAAAGGAAATCCAAAGAGGGGATCATGGTTCACTTTGCTGTACAGTAGAAACTAACACATTACAAAGCAGCTATATTCTAATAAAAAATAATAATTAAAAACATGTCACTTCTCAGGTCCCACCCAAGACTTACTGAATCAAAAGGCCTGGGGAGAGGCACAGCAATCTGTGTTTGAGTTAATTCTGATTCAGGCTCAAGTCTGAAAACCACTTGCCAACCTAGACATTATGTGTTGGTGAGGACCACTTGCAAAAACTTTTCCTACTCAGGGTAAACTTTGATGTACTGACCACTGGAAAGACAGATTTTACTTCTCCTGTGCTTTCTTGCTCAGTCTGAGTCTCATTTGCTCCTTTTCTTTCACTTAAGGGGCCATTTCTCTGTGTCCCTACTTCTTGGCCCACATGATTAGACACTGACCTGAAATGTCTTCTTGGACCCAGAAACTTGCTTATGTTCTTCAACTTGCACATCACTAAGACTTCAAGTGCATTTTTTGTTCCTAGGCACACAGTCCTCAAGAATTTGTTCCCTGGTGACCGTGCTGATTCATACCATTGTTACTCACTGTTCTTGTCATTTTGAGCTTAAACAGAGAGGTATCAACAGGCAGGGAACTTTCATGTAAGTGGCTGCAAAACAACGAACAATAATATTACAACAAGGTCCTAAGTGTGAAACCTTGAGCCTTGTCTCTTCCGCTAGCCCAGGGCATTCTGCCACGTGTGTAGGAAACAACAGTTGAATGATGGGCTTTTGAAGAGCAGGGGGAAGTCAAGTAGCACTCAGCCTTAAAGTTAGCTCTTTCCTGCCTAAAACCAAGGGTATTTCTAAGACCTTTCCTGCCACATGAGGAAAGAGGCAAAGAACAAGCTTTATGTTTTCTTAGCAGACACTGGACAGACAGCAACCATCAAGGAAGAGCATTACATTCTCCACTGACCATGCATTGCTCAAATATATTAGGAAGCTCATTACTTTATCTGGGCTTCTGAACAGATAGGCATAGATGACTAAAGTCAACTTGGCTGGCAGGGACAGAAACAGATGGAGGCCTTGATGGGTGAAGGCAGCAGGGCAGGAAGTCCAGCCTTCAAATAGGACCTGTTGCTATTTGAACATGTGACCATGTGTGAAATCCCTGTTTTGGTCCTCTGTGGTACTGACCATTCTTTTCTCCTTCTCATGAGGCTCTGTCTTCCCCACCTTTGCCAGGTACATCCATTCCCATTAGCACATAATCCACAGGCCACAGTGTTCCAAGTGGCTCAATGTCAACTCTATTGTGAGGGCGTGAGAATTGTACTATCTAGTATTAATATTAATCTAGATAATTGCACTTACTCTCCAATTTTCAGGTTGAGGCAAAAAGGAGTAAACCCAGCTCAAACTCCCCTGGTGCTCCAGTGGTTAAGACTCCAAGCTTCCAATGCAGAGGATGGGGGTTCCATCCCTGGTGGGGAACTAACATCCCACATGCAGTGCACCTCAACCAAAAAAAAAAAAAACAAACAGGTTTTTTTTTTTTTAAAGAAAAAAAAATCCAATTTAAAAAAACTAAAAATAAAAATCTAGATAAGTCAAGACATCACCAATACTCCTTTTGTTAACATAGTCAACAACAAACAGAATAGTATATTTGTGTGAAACATAACAAAGGATCAGAAATGTGACCTGGTTCTTTGCTAACTATGCAAATTACCTGTCTTTTATTCTCTTGACATAAAAATATTTATTAAATATTTGTTAGCAAATAGGCACAAACTAGTTATACAGCATCTCTATTCAGTGGGTTTGATGATATTGATTTGACCCGAGACAGACATGTCAACATTCCAGAGTCAGGATTCTTTACCCTAAATGTTCATTAGGCAAACAGAACTCAGTTGATGGCTATACGAAAGCTGCTAGGCATGAAGTCTTGGGTGCCGTCCTTGTGTTATAATCTTTTTTGGGCCTGTCTCTTCTTGCTTAGCCTAAGACTCCTTCCCGCTGGACAGTCACAGGTAGAATTTCTATTTCATGGACAAGGAAAAAACATGTAAAGCCAAAGGGGCCACGACATGGGGGCTTATCAGGGGCTTATCAAATGGTTTACTGTAAATAAGGGATGAGACACTTCAACTCCTTTTTGTACTAGGAATATAGAGAGAATGAGGTGCTTTTTTTCTCTTAGATCAAAGTTGAAGCCCACAGAATGCCAAGGAGGAGATGAAATTTATGATGGCCATAATGAGCCACAGGCAAATAAACTGTTGGGGGACAGAGCAGAAGATATGTGGTTCAGAATATACACAGAGTAAGAAGGTGTAGAAGTCAGTTGATACCAGCACAAAAACAAAAGCCATGTTCAGAGGGCCTGAGTTGTATGAATACAGGGCACTAGTGACCAGGTGTGGACTCTTACTGCTGAAGTCTCTAGAACATCCTCAGACCCAGCGACCCTTTATGTCAGGTGGCAACGAAGCTCGCTCTAATGATAGCTGCTGGTTTTACTCTCCCCTTTGTTGTCCTTCAGAAAAATTTCTCCTGCTTCTCACTGCATGTGTGTCCTTAATAACCAGTCCTTTGAGTTGAACTGTCTTGAGTAAGTCTCTGAAACGTGCCACCTAAAAAGTTAACTATGTTGGATTTCTTCACTGTGAGTTTGGTCACAAGGAAATGTTGAATTTTATCACAAACTTAACCTCTGAGCTCTCCTTACCCTTTTCTGTGAAACAGAGGACTGCTGCTTCTGGTTGCCAGAAAGCTGCGTAACAGAACTATAACCAAAAATCCCCCACAAGTTTTTTCACAGTCATATCCATTTTACCATTCTTCTGTAAATTGGGCTTCATGGTTTCAATTTTCTCTGTGAATTCTCTCAGCTCTGGTTCTGGCTGGCCCACATATCTTGTTACAATGGCTCAGAGCCCCTTGGTTCTCAATGTCATGTTGATTCATGCATAAAAGGACTACAGTGAAGTCAAGTGCTGCCTTGGGACTGTCATTTTTAAAAGAAATGTCTTATATATTTATATATTCTTTCTTATTATAAATGTTATATATGCTTACTGGGAAAAGGTGGAGACAGCAGAAGAGTAAAAAGGAAAAAAAAAAAACCCTATAATCTCAGAGAACAAAAATCACAGTTAAAAATCTGTATATGTTTTATCCTTGGTTTTTTTGTACATGTTATGAAATAGTTGAGGTCATAAGGCACATACATTGGTGAAGTCTCATAATTCACTTAGAATTGTAATGTAAACATCTTTCCAAGCTTTAAAAAACTCTTTGTAAACATCAGTTTTAATAGCTGAACGATAGTCCATCAAATGGAATTTCATCACTTCCAATATACCTACTAATTCCACAGTGTTGAACATTTGTTTACAATATCCAGCTAATATAAATAATTATGTAATGGTTCTTTAGTCCATGTTTTAGATGATTGTTTTCAGATGGATTTCTGAATGTGCAATCACTGGGAACGAGTTTGCTTTCACATTTATAAGGCCCCTTTCGAGGCTTTTGTCAAACTTGGAAACTTGAGTTTTAACAGCTTGTCCTTTGGAGTTATCAACTCTCATGAAAATTTGATAGCTGGATAGTTATCATGAAACCTGGAAGTCAGATCATCTGATGACTAAACTTGCTTCTATGCCTTATGATTTAGAAATGTCATGCAGTAATAACCTGATTTTTCTCCTCAGAAAGTTTGACTAGATGAGTAATTTTGGCTAACCTCAGGTAGAAGTTTGGTGGAGTAGACTGCTGTGGTGAGAACTCAATAGGTTATTATCAAAAGTTTAAAAAATATATCAACACTATATACATTCTCATCTGCATCTACATAAGATACCCCCCCTCCATCTTTAAGACCACCTGCTTGGCAGAAAAGGAGGGTGGAGCCTAGTGGTAGTCCATGGTACTAAGGAAAAGGGGAAAAAGAGGCAGTGATGTCACCAAGGCTCCCTGGCCATCATCTCCCTAAGTGAGAGAGGATGAGTGACAGGTACCATTAGCCAGAGAGAGTGGAATATGTTAACCAAAAGAAGAGCAGGTTTTGAAAAGTAAAGGATAGTCAATAATACCAAGAAAAAAGGAGACCTCCTCATTCTTTTCTAGAGGCCAATACAGATGCATATTAACCATGTGACTTTGTCCCAGTCCTCTAGTCTTCCATTTTTTCAAGCTTCATGCCGGTTTTGAACACTGGACCCTAGTTTTCTCTCTTAGTTGCTCAGATTTTATATTAGCAGCTTCCTTGCTGACATCAGGTTCTGGACCACAACCCAAAGCCTGGTTTCTCTTTTCAATTCCAAAGTGGTCCTTAACATCCTGAGGGATCTCCACCCTCCTATTCTATTCACCACTAGTTAGGCAAGAATAAATGACAATTCAGAATGGAGGTCAACTGACCACCTTTTGGCCATAATGCCCTGACTTTAAACCAAACTAAATCACCCATGTGCCATGGACCTGCCTTCACACTGCTGGGCGCTCACGCTGTCGCATTCAGTTCTCTCTTCAGTCTTCCCTTTGTCCTTCACATCCTGCTTTGCCCCTGTAGCTCTCTACTTCCTGGGCCTCCTGGCCTTGTTATCTTTCTGTGCCCACACTTTGTTTTTGAACTTGATGCCAGAAGCAACTTCCCCTGGCGCTCCTTAGGACATGCTTTGCACTCAGCCTCTGTTTCCTTACATTTCTGGCTTACCTGAGTCCTTGGATCCTACTGGGATGATCACTCACCCAGTTGGAATCTGCCTTTCCCCCTTCGTTTACCACCATAAACCCTATCTGCCATCATGGTGATGGAGGCTATTCTGATCTTGCCATTTTCCCCCAGAGTCAAATCTACCATTTTAAACCAGTCATACGTGATCTATGTTTATGAGCTACATTTTCCCCCTACCTTTTAACATGCTCTATAGGAAGCTCCTTTGTGAAGTCCTTTCAAACGCCAATCTGAGACTGCTTGTAGGATAGTCAGGTCATTCCCTAACTATACTTGGGGTGGGAATTTCATGTAGTGACTGTCAATCTTGTCAATTCACTCTATCATCTGAGTTCTTGTGTGACGCTGTTGAGTGGACTCCCTGTATAATACATACTGTTGTATGAACAATTTCTCCAATAATTTCTCAAGCAATTTCTCAGCAGTTCATTATAAACTTCATTGTAACATCTTTAGCTCTACATACACATGGGCTTGATATATGAAGTAAATAACTTCAAGAATCTTTACTTTTCACATACTTGTTTGGTAGTAACATTAAGGGATTACAAACAGTTTCATCAAACACAGATCCAATTGGAAAAAATAAAGCAGAAAAAACACTATAGGAAACCCTGGCAAGGCAGTAGGTGGCAGGTGCTTAGCAGCACTGCAGCTAGCATTTATATCTGGTTGTGTTACAAGTTCTGCCTTTCTAAAAAAGGTTTGGAATATTTTGGTAGGAAGGAATGCAAGGCAAGATCTTAATTTCTTAGGAGGGACAAGCTTCCTATCTGGTGGTTGGAGCTGTGCTGAGAAGCTGGTTGGAGAGTGTGCAGGAGAGCGCAGGGCCAGGAAGTGGGCAGGGACTGGGGAACCCGCAGAAGAGATGACAATGGGAGGATTCACTGGGATTTGCCCGGCTGAGCCTCAGCTGGCAGGGCCCCCAGGGGTCAGACTAGGGGCAGCTGCTTCATTGGATTTAGAACAATAAAAAGGCTATGGTCTCCTGATAATTACTTGCTTAATAAAAAGAGCTAAATCCTGGCTACCCAGAAATAGTATCTCATAGTTCTCTCCATACCGAGTATAAGGTAAAAAAAGAGAAAAATCCATCTGGGCTTTCTTTAGCTTGAATTTTTTTGCCAATTGCAACTGTTGCCAAAGGACTTTTCCTAGTAGCCCATTTATGGATCCTGGAAACGTCAGAAGAGAGGGTTGGTAAGTGCCCCAAGGGATCTGTGTTGATTGTCCCCTCAGAGATGGAAAAGATCAGGTCCCTTTACCCTGAATATCTCACTGCCAAACACCTTTTGGTGTCCACAGGATAGAAACGTGCTTAATCTGTAGGATATGGATACCCACCTCTAGCCCTTGTTCCTACTTTCCTTTCTGTCATGGCCTTTAAGTTATAACGTTATAATGTTCGGCCCTAAAGCTCCTAGTGCTCCTGTTATGTTTGGCCCTAATGCTGTATATTTTGATCACACTGAACTTCCAATATCCATTGTACATTCACTCAACAAGCTATTAGTAGGTTCCTACAAGATTCTCTAGGAACTCATAACTTAATTTTACTAAACAGGCAGAAGAGATATAAAATATTGGTAGAGCTTAAAAAAATTAGCTATTTGGCTGACATGTGACCCTTCACAGATGCATGGACTCCCACAATCTGGTGAAAATCTGTGTTTGAAGATTCACAGGGAATCACTGAATTCACGCAAATAAGTATTGGTTCTTCAATTAGTTGTAGTCCAAATGAATTGATTAGCCCCTGAAACATACTTAATAGATGGCTGCCTGTGGGTGAGTTATCCACTTTGAAGTTTTTTTTCTCCTAATTATGTATTTATTATAGGCTGATGCCCATGCTAAGAAGATAAGGCATTATCTTTGGGAAAAAGAAAATGTATTAATATTTTTAACTCACTAACTTATCAAGAAAGGCTACCCTAACGCCCTGTTCTTCATGCATATATGACACAGATTACAGAAGAGAATTTAAGATGGCTGCTGAAGGCATCCAGCTCACTTACTAATAATTAATGTCTAGACCCAGCGCCATGCAATGAGTCAATTTCCCCTTCTACGACATGTGGGCATTAGGGTTTCCATCAGTTTTAAATCCCCTTGAAATTCTCCGTTGAGAAGTACTGAATTAGTACAAAATGTCTACCCAAAGAAAACAAACGGCAAACTCTTTGAGTTATGAACCTACCATGAGAAATAAAGCTTAATTTTTGAGGTGATGGTATTGCCAAAGTACACAAACAATCTCACTTAGTTAAAATTAACCCATTTGAATGGTCCCACTCTGTAAGCAAGCAGAAGACATGGGTGTGTAGGTCATGTGCACCTGTTGAGCCAAAGCCTCGGGCAGAGACCAGCAGGTCACTGGTCCCTGTGGCCACATGTTTGGGCCTGAGGGCTCTGGGCTCTGCTTAGGAGAGAGGGTAGTATTTTCCTTGCTGCTCTCTTTTGAAAGCAGAATGGCAGCATGAGTGACCTGGTGGTCAGTGAACTAACACTGGGGCTTGGACATCAGGCTATCTGAGCCCAGATGCCACTTGTTTGGTGAGATGCTAAGAAATGGTGCAGCCCAGAGCCTGGAGACGTGGAAGATGCAGGGCTTGATGGAAACTGAACTGGGTGCAAATCTTCCCCTGGTGGACATGGAGACCTGGGAAACTGGGCCTTGCACTCCAGGTCATTTCCAAGCAAACTGGGGTGAACCCTGCTCCGCAGAGATGCATATAATTTTTAGAGATTCTCGTCTTATCAGACTTTGACCCTACTGATTCCTTAACTGATGTTTAAAAGTTTCTACTTCTAAGGAAATTAGGTAATCATTTATATTAGATCTAAAAGTCTAACCCTTCATGATTTTAAAGGAGGAGATATTTTTCCTTTTTAATTTTTTTAAACTTTTTATTTTATATTGGAGTGTAGCCACTTCCTCAGAGCCATTAATATGCCAACTAAAAGTTTAAAGGTGAATTCCAAAAAGTGAACTGATCTGAGTGCTTCATGAGCCGATTTGATTGCAGGGCATATGTATTAAAACCTAAAACCTATGTTGTTATTTAGTTGCTAAGTCACGTCCAACACTTTTTGCGACCCCATGAATTGTATAGCCTGCCAGGCTCCTCTGTCCAAGGGATTTTCCAGGTAAGAATACTAGAGCAGTTTGCTATTTCCTTCTCCAGGGGATCTTCCCAACCTAGGGATTGAATCCATGTCTCCTGCATTGGCAGGCAGATAATCTATCACTGAGCTACCAGGGAAACCCAAAACCTATGTTATGTGTTCTTCTTTTCTATGTAATCTATCAAGATGATCTTTCTGTGTGGTTAAATATTAACCTACACCTGTTTTCCAGTCATCAAATATATGAGAGCTTAATTTATTTAACTCCCTTGTATGTCTAACAGTTTTTGTTTTATGTGTTTTCAGGGGCAGAGTCAAGTCTGTGAGATCAAAATTTTATACCATTTTAGGAATCATATTACAAAATTATGAACATAAAATTGTCAGCATCTCTACATGTTTTTTATTACATTTTCAATTTATATTTTTTTAATAAAACACAAATACAACTCTCTATCTTCCTCTTAACATCTTTGCTCTATTTGATAATGAAATTGAAAAAAAAGCATTTTTTTAAATTAATAAACTGAATATCTTTCATTTTGTCTTTGTCAGCTTTTCTTGTGTCTAGTCAGAAAAATATGAAAACTTGAGATGCTTGGCCCTGTAAAAAATTACTTTAAACTACTTCTGAAAATGTTTCACACCGCCCACCAATTAAGGGCTAATTCAAAAGAAAGATTTTAATAATTGCCATAGTATTTTCAGAAATAATCATTAGCATAATAGTAACTAGCTAACATTGAGGACTTACTATGTGCCAAGATTTGGAGCTAAGCACTTGATATGAATTATATTTTTTAAAAACAAAAAGCAGATAATATGAAAACAGGTTTATTAATAGTCGTACTTTGTAGATGTGAGGCGGAAATATTGACCAGCTTTGTGTGGGGAGTCAGCTTGGCATCTGTGTGGATTGCTGGTCTGGTCTCCTCGTAGGATGCTTCCTCCTGCAAGGCTTGTGGGGAAGAAATCCACAGACTAAATGAGATAACAAAACGGAGTGTATTGTGTGAAATTTGGGGCATTTTAATAAGAGATGAACAAATTTCACATCAGGAAATGTTAGCATGACGCCATGTTATTCTGGCTTTCCTGGAGGCTCAATGGTAAAAAATCAGCCTGCCAATGTAGGAGATGTGGGTTCAATACCTAGGTCGGAATGATCCCCTGGAGAAGGAAATGACAACCCACTCCAGGTATTCTTGCCTGGGAAATCCCAGGGATAGAGGAACCTGGCAGGCTACAGTCCATGGGGTAGCAAAAGAGTTCCACACGACTTAGCAACTAAGCAACAGCAATGTTATTCTAGCCTGTGAATGACCTGTAAGTGTCCAGGTGGCGTAGGAGCTCAGGACACAGCTGAAATCTGCTCACGCCCTCGGCATTGATCCTACAGGATCAGTGGGGCACACTCTCCACCCCCAGGCCTCTCCAGCCAGGTGCCTGAAAGTAGGATTGCTGGTAATTCATGGCGGGGGGATTCGGGAATCAGGCAGTGGGGTGGTGGCCTGAGGACCAAGAAGGTGGGGGGGAGGGGAGAGGAGTGGGGGAGGAGGACGCACTTGGGACAGGTGATGGTGGGGACCCACAGAGGGCTCTGAGTTCGCAGCCCCGCCCGCAGCCACTGCCGAGAGGGGCTCTGGCTAGTTAACCAGGGCGCACCATTGTAGACTCCGTGGACCGTGAAAACCAGGGGTGGCGGTTGCTCTGTGGCTGCTGGATGATGGCGTGGAAGAGCCGGGGTCTGCACCCTTTCTAGGAATGCCCACCCTCTGGGCATCCAGGCCCTGAGCATTTAGAGAATGAGCCGGGTTTAGGTAACACCCCCCACCCCACCGTGGCACCGCTCTTCCTTAGGGCTCTGCGACAGGGTGGCTCCGGCGACAGTTCCCCGAGGCCATTCCTACCGGGGCAGCAGCATCTTGCCCCCTGTGACCTCAAGGTCCCCAAAGTCTCCTCTTAGGGGCTTCAGCTGCTCTGATCTCTTCAGAGTGTGTACTGCACGACTGCCAGGCAGAGCTGCCGGCCACCTCCTGTCGGGGGGCATCAAGGGGGCTCCCCTGTCTGCTCTGCCTTGCTTTCAACACCCCCTTTCCCCCCGCGCCCCGCGCTGGAGGCTCTCCCCAGAAAGGGAAGGATTTATGGCGAGGGGCGTGGCGCATGCCGCTCCCTATAAGAATGGAGGCTTTGAGACAAAGTCCAGCTTTTTACTTTGCCTATTATCTTTTCAAGTCTGATGAACGCATCCACAAGCAGACGATTTTCCTGGACGTTTGCAAATACTCGGTCTTCCTGGCCCCTCTGCGAACACCGAGATGAACTTCGAAGCTTTCTCTTTCATTAGGTGCCTCCGAGCCCCTGAAGCCCAGACTGGCAACACTTACCATTAGGCACCTCTGTCTCGAGCCACCGTTTGAAACTATCCCCAAGGCTATTGTATTCAACCTTTATTTAAAGATCATTTCTACAAGGCATCCAATTTCTGTGGCTCCCCTGGGCTGCGGTTTTGAGACAGGCTTCACAGTATTTACTGTTTATAGTTTTGAATTGACAGCTATTTAAGGGCAAGAGATTCCAGCTGCCACCACCCCTCACAGCTTTTGCCACCAACGCATTCGTGGTAAAGAACTAGCTGGAAATTTGTGAAGCAGAGGAAACAAGTTTAATACGGCAGAGGAGAAAGAGTTTCGATTTTGGAGTTATTTTCCTGCTGATATTTGCTGTGTGCTCTGACACATTTGAATATGAGGTGTTGTCACCAATGGCATCTCGGTGGTCTACAGTTATAATTATTTATTCATCAGGCATCTGGGGTGGTCAGCTCTGCTGGGGTCACTCACATTCATAAGTGGGTGACTGGGATAACTGATCTCTGCTCCCCAAGCCTCAGCCTAAAGCAGTCTAGCCTGGGTGTGTTATCTGAGTGAAGGCAAGTGCAGCTGAAACCCTCATAGCTTCTTCAGAACTAGGCTCAGAACTGTCCCATTGTCAAGTCCAATAAGCTCTGTTAGTCAAAGAAAGTCTCAAGGTCAGCCCATTTTTAAGACCCTGAGAAATAAACTCTAAGAAGAACAGAAATTAAAAAAAGAGGGGATATATATATCTATAGATGATTCACTTTTCTATACAGTAGAAGCTAACATATTATAAAGCTACTGTACTCCAATAAAAGTTTAAAAAGAAAAAAAAAGAACAGTGAAGTCACAAGACACAGTGGACGGATGGATACAGGGAGGGTTGAAGTATTGGTATTATTATCAGTGTAACCTACCAAATTCTGTACATGCCTGTCCTCTTTTCCCTTAGAGTTCTTAGAAAGTGAAAGTGTTAGTCAGTCAGCTGTGTCCGACTCTTTTGTGACCCCATGGACTGTAGCCCACCAGGCTCTTCTATCCATGGACTTCTCCAGGCAAGAATACTGGAATGGATAGCCATTCCCTTCTCCAGGGAATCTTGCTGACCCAGGGATCGGACCTGGGTTTCCCACATTGCAGGCAGATTCTTTACCATCTGAGCCACCAGGTAAGTTTTTAAATTGTGTCTTATTCATCTTGTGGTCTGCCAGTTCCTAGGACTGTCTTTGTATGTAGATGGTGCTTGGTAAGTAACCTTGTGTAGGTTTGTGTAGGACTGTACCCAGAATAAGCTCTGACACTCCAGTGGCATTTTAAACTTTTTCTTATAACAGTCACCTCAGTACTAGAGATGCTTCCTTGTTCTCTACGCACACCTACTTTGGCATTTCTTTTGACGTATTCCTATGTTGTGTCTAGGGCTAGATTTTCTATATTTATCTACTCAGAGTTCCGTATGGCTTTTCATGCATCTGCTTGTTTTGAGAAAATATTTAACAGTTTTCTCTATTTCTTCTCCATCATTCTCTCTAGTCTCTCCTTCTGGAATGCTTATGGGATATAAGTCAAATTTCTCTCATTTTAGCCTAGGTGTCCCTTAACTTCTTCCATATATTTATCATTTCATCATCTTTCTTTTTTTTTTCTGTCTTAAGCTCTGTCTAGTTTGTTTATTGTTGTTATTACATCTCTCTTCAAAATCATGTCTAGTAATTGACTTAACAAAGTACTTCACAGTATCTGTTGCATCTTAGAATCACCTGGCAGATTACAAAATAATATATCAATGCCCAGTCCTGCCCCCAAAGTTTCTGGTCCAATTGGTGTGCGTCAGGGCATGGACATCAATAGTTTTAAAGCTTGAAGGTGATTATGATATATAACCAGAGTTAAGAATCACTGATGAAAATGTTTCATGGAATTTTTTCTCAGTGACCATATTTTTCATGTCCAGAAGTTTAACAACTTCTACTTTTTCTTTAAATCCACTTGATCTTATTTCATAACCCCTGTTCTTGTTTAGCAGGTGCAATTTTTTTCCTTAGAACATTTTAAATATTCATAATTTGAGTCTCTTTCACATTGTTACATTATCTGTAACTCCTAAAATGTAAATTCCTCCAGCGGCTGCCTCTAGCAGCTGTCTATCATGATATTGAACTTCCTCAAAAGCTTTGTAATTTTTGACTATAAGTTCATCTTGCATTGTGTGCCTTGGGATATGGGGACCTCCTAATGGTCTATTTACTTATGCCTGGTCATGTGGATTTCACTGGCTCCAAGTCAGTTTTTATGTAAGTGTGTCTTTGGATTTATACTGCCCAGACATACAACTCAAATTCAGGGATTTTATCTTGTCACCCAAAAGCTTAGTGTTCTGAGCTCAAGTAAGTGACACATTTTACATTCATTACCTAGTATGGAAGGCTAATTTCCAGTCTAGGGTATAAAGGTATCAGGGTTTTTATTGTGAACTTACAGTATCTTCCTGGATTCCAGTTCACATAGAAAGCCCAGTTCTGGCTCTTTGGCTGGCCTTCCTGATGGACTTCCTTATGTCCAATTCCTGGGTATTTTTATACCAGAGAACTTTAATGCCACAAACAAACACATGGCAGGGATGCTTACCAGCTGTGTGACCTCATGCAAGTTACATAACTGCTCTGAGCCTCAGTTTCCATTTCTGTAAATTGAAGATATATATATCATGGGGTTAAAAGGGTTACTTAAGACAAAGAATATAAGATGTCTAAGATATCTTCCAGATAATTGATATGAGTGATCAATAAGTAGTTTATAAAATATTCTGCTTAATAAAGCCTTTTACTTTCTAAAATTGTTAAATATGACATTTTTTCCCTTCTATTTCTGCATCTGCATGTACTGTTTTTATTTTTCTCATGCGTCCAGGTGGGAACCCAACTCCGTCACCAATTTCATGAAATTGTCCTCACACTAAATATTTTGTGACATTGTTAATATTACTCACCTTTTCTATTCCTACTCTTTTCTATTTCCTTCATTTTAGAGAAACCAGGAAACCTATGCTATTTGTGATGTGCTTGGAGGTTCTTGCTGGTCCTCACTATTGTGCTTCTTCTGAAGCTACTATTGCTCTGTGTGGCTCTACCCAGGCCCCGCCCTGGCCTTACGGCTATTCTGCGATTTCAAGACATGTTTCGGAATTTACTTATTTACTATCCCCAGCACTGCTAACATCTTTTACTGTTCCTCAGCCCATACAGAGCAATCATGCCCCAGAGGTGACTGGACTTCACCAAAAAGTAATGACTCCTTTAGACAAGTAAAACTTAAGCTCATTATTTTAAATGTTCAGCTAACTCCATGCCATGTTACCTGCTACTGGGGCTTCCAAAGAATGTCCTCTATCCACCTTTGACTCTCTGAGACCTGAGTCTAAGGCCCCTTGAGCAGCACCCTCTGGAAAATGCCATACCCCATGAATGCATGGAGTGGGTGCAGGCCTGCTCAGATAAGGCTCCATTTGCCAAGTAAATGAAGTTCTTGGGATCTTTTTTTGAAAATGTTTGCTTTAATTCTTCCTGAGGCCTGGGGCCCTATTTAGATGAACCTCAGGTACCTGATTATGACCTTCCTCTGCTCTTTTCTCTAAAGGGCTGGTATGTTTAGTTCTATCAGGACTGTTGACTCATGATCTGATCCCAAGATGCCACAGAGAGATGGATCTCACCTCAACCTCTAGTGCAGCTCTACTTCCCAGTGCATATCAGTCATGTGAGCTTCTTTGTAAAATCTTTCCTTTTCATAACAACAAAAAATAGAAGGCTTGTAAAGGGAAAAAAAAATCAAGACTAAAATGGGTCTGATGCAGCTAAAAACATTTCTGTACTGCCACAGGAGAATCAGTGCTCTTTTTTTCTCACACTCTAATTATTACCTTCCATTTTACTACAGAGGCTAAATTATTGTTGTCACACCACATGACATTAAATTATCATTGGAAGCCAGCCAACTAGGCAGAAGCTGGCGTCTGGTTGAAATGCCAAGTGGGTAAATATTCCAAGCTTCAGGAGAAGCCCAAGCAAATGTGAAATGCAGTGAACTTGAGTTCAGACATGTTTATTTTGACTTATGGTCTGTACAGTATGGAGATTCCATATATGGGTTCTTTTCACTGTCTGAACCCTGACAGCTAAAAGGCAGACCTCAGTAACTTGTACTTTAGGAACTTTTTCTTTTTTTTTTAATGAATCTGTTTAGTTTTATTCCTAGGTTACAGGTTTGTGTCCAGGATATCTTTCTTTTTTTAAATTAAGGTTTAGTTGTTCTAAAATGTTGTGTTAATTTCTGCTGTATAGCAAAGTAATTCAGACTATATATATTCACATTCTTTTTTATATTCTTTTCCATTATGTTTTATCACAAGATATTGAATATAGTTCTCTGTGCTATACAGTGGGACCTTGTTTTTTATCCATTATATATATATATATAAGCTTATATCTGCTAATCTCAATTTCCCACTCCATCTTTCCCCCAAAGCCCTCTCCCTTAGCAGCAATCCATCTGTTCTCTATGTCCATAATGTAATTCTGTCTCTGTTTCATCAATAGGTTCATCTATGTCATATATGTCATATTTCAGATTCCACATGTAAAGTATTTGCCTTTCTCTTTCTGACTTACTTCATTTAGTATGATAATTTCTAGTTGCATCCATGTTGCTGCAAATGGCATTATTTCATTCCTTTTTAAAGCTGAGTAGTATTCCATTATATATATATAACACATCTTCTTTAGAGACCCTTAATACTACTCACCCCTTCAATAATAATAAATAATGACAGTGGCCTTTTAGATCTGCTTTCATGTCCAAGCCTCATATGCATATCTACTAACTTGAGCACCAGTCATTTAGCTGATTACTTCTGTGTTCAGGTTGAGGTTGAAAGGTCCCTTCCTCCAGGAAGGCTTCCCTGACAACCTCAGTCTGAGTTGTTTGCTCAGACCCTGTCCTCTCTGTGCCTTCCAAGAGTCTGTTTCCCAGTCCTGTGTAAGTTCTAGTGGGTCTATGGTGGGGTTAATGATGACCTCCTCCAAGAGGGCATATGCCATACCCAGGTCTACTGCACCCAGAGACCCTGCCCCTGCCGCAGTCCACTGTTGGCCCATAACTTCGCAGGAGACACTCAAACACAGTTCTGTCTCAGTCTCTGTGGGGTCTTTGGGCCCTGGTGTACACAAGGTTTGTTTGAGCCCTCTGAGCATCTCTGATGGGTATGGGATTTGATTCTAAACGTGATTTTGCCCCTCCTACCATTTTTCTGGGGCTTCTCCTTTGCCCTCAAAGTCACTCCAACACCATGCAACTGCTGCTCCAATGCCTACCATCTTGCTGGGGCTTCTTTGCCCATGGACGTGGGGTATCAAACAAATACCTCTTGGAGGGCACAAACAAAAGCTTGTGTGCACCAGAACCCAGGAGAAAGGAGCAGTGACCCCCACAAGAGACTGACCCAGACTTGCCTGTGAGTGTCCAGAGTCCTTGGCAGAGGCGTGGGTTGGCGGTGGCCTGCTGCAGGGTTGGGAGCACTGGTGCAACAGTGCATGCATGGGACCTTTTGAAGGAGGTCGCCATTATCTTCATTACCTCCACCATAGTTTGGCCTCAAGTCAAATAACAGGGAGGGAACACAGACCCATCCATCAACAGTATATTGGATTAAAGATTTACTGAGTATGGCCCATCAGAACAAAACCCAGTTTCCCCCTCAGTCAGCCTCCCCCATTAGAAAGCTTCCATAAACCTCTTAACCTTCTCCAGCAGAGGGCAGAAAGAATGAAAAACACTAACCAATCTAATCACATGGACTACAACCTTGTCTAACTCAATGAAGCTATGAGCCATGCTTTGTAGGGCCACCCAAAACGCCAGGTCATGGTGGAAAGTTCTGACATATTGTGGTTCACTGGAGAAAAGAATGGCAAACCACTTCAGTATTCTTGCCTTGAGAACCCTGTGAATGGTATGAGAAGGCAAAAAGATAGGACACTGAAAGATGAACTCCTCAGGTCGGTAGGTGCCCAATATGCTATTGGAAATCAGTGGAGAAATACCTCTAGAAAGAATGAAGAGACAGAGCCAAAGCAAAAGCAACCCCCAATTGTGGATGTGACTGGTGATGGAAGTAAGGTCTGATGCTGGAAAGAGTAATATTGCACAGGAACCTGGAATGTTAGGTCCATGAATTGGAAGTGGTCAAACAGGAGATGGCAAAAGTGAATGTTGACATTTTAAGAATCAGCGGACTAAAATGGACTGGAATGGGTGGATTTAACTCAGATGACCATTATATATACTACTGTGGGCAAGAATCCCTTAGAATAAATAGAGTAGCCATCATAGTCAACAAGAGAGTCTGAAATGCAGTACCTGGATGCAATCTCAAAAACGACAGAATGATCTCTGTTCGTTTCCAAGGCAAACCACTCAATATCACAGTAATTCAAGTTTATTCCCCGACCAGTAATGCTGAAGAAGCTGAAGTTGAATGGTTCTATGAAGACCTACAAGACCTTCTAGAACTAACATCCCCAAAAGATCTCCTTTTCATTATAGAGGACTGTAATGCAAAAGTAGGAAGTCAAGAAACACCTGGAGTAACAGGCAAATTTGGTCTTGGAGTACAGAATGAAGCAGGGCAAAGGCTAGTAGAGTTTTGCCAAGAAAACACACTGGTCATAGCAAACACCCTCTTCCAACAACACAAGAGAAGATGCTACACAAGGACATCACCAGATGGGAAACACCGAAATCAGATTGATTCTATTCTTTGCAGCCAAAGATGGAGAAGCTCTATACAGTCAGCAAAAACAAGACCGGGAGCTGACTGAGGCTCAGATCATGAACTCCTTATTGCCAAATTCATACTTCATTTAAAGAAGTAGGGAAAACTACTAGACCATTCAGGTATGACCTAAATCAAATCCCTTATGATTATACAGTGGAGGTGAGAAATAGATTCAAGGGATTAGATCTGATAGATAGAGTGCCTGAAGAATTATGGACAGAGGTGTGTGACATTGTACAGGAGGCAGGGGTCAAGACCATCCCCAAGAAAAAGAAACACAAAAAGGCAAAATGGTTGCCTGAGGAGGCCTTACAAATTGCTGTGAAAAGAAGAGAAGCAAAAGAAAAAGGGGAAAAGGAAAGATATACCCATTAGAATGTGGAGTTCCAAAGAATAGCAAGGAGAAATAAGAAAGCCTTCCTCAGTGATCAATGCAAAGAAATAGAGGAAAACAATAAAATGGGGAAAACCAGAGATCTCTTCAAGAAAATTAGAGATACCAAGGGAATATTTCATGCAAAGGTGGGCTCAATAAGGACAGAAATCATATGGACCTAACAGAAGCAGACGATATTAGGAAGAGGTGGCAAGAATACACAGAAGAACTACACAGAAGAGATTTTCATGACTCAGATACCATGATGGTGTGATCACTCACCTACAGCCAGACATCCTGGAATGTGAAGTCAAGTGGGCCTTAGGAAGCATCACTATGAACAAAGCTAGTAGAGGTGATGGAATTCCAGTTGAGCTATTTCAAATCCTACAGATGATGCTGTGAAAGTGCTGCACTCAACATGTCAGCAAATTTGGAAAACTCAGCAGTGGCCACAGGACTGGAAAAGATCAGTTTTCATTCCAGTCCCAAAGAAAGGTAATGCCACAGAAGGCTCAAACTACTGCACAATTGCACTCATCTCACACGCTAGCAAAGTAATGCTCAAAATTCTCCAAGCTAGGCTTCAACAGTACATGAACCTTGAACTCCAAGATTTTCAAGCTGGTTTTAGAAAAGGTAGAGGAATCAGAGATTAAATTGCCAATATCCGCTGGATCATTGAAAAAGCAAGAGAATTCCAGAAAGACATCTACTTCTGCTTTATTGACTATGCCAAATTCTTAGACTGTGTGGATCATAACAAACTGTGGAAAATTCATAAAGAGATGGAAATACCAGGCTACCTGACCTGCCTCCTGAGAAATCTGTATGCAGGTCAAGAAGCAAGAGTTAGAACTGGACATGTAACAACAGACTGGTCCCAAATAGGGAAAGGAGTACATCAAGGTTGTATATTGTCACCCTGCTTATTTAACTTATATGCAGAGTACATCATGAGAAATGCTGGACTGAATGAAGCACAGGCTGGAATCAAGATTGCTGGGAGAAATATCAATAACCTCAGATATGCAGATGACACCACCCTTATGGCAGAAAGCAAAGAAGAACTAAAGAGCCTCTTGATGAAAGTGAAAGAGGAGAGTGAAAATATTGTCTTAAAACTCAACATTCAGAAAACTAAGATCATGGCATCCAGTCCCATCACTTCATGGCAAATAGATGGGGAAACAGTGGCAGACTTATATTTTTGGGCTCCAAAATCACTGCAGATGGTGACTGCAGCCATGAAATTAAGACGCTTGCTCCTTGGAAGAAAAGTTATGACTAAACTAGATAACATATTAAAAAGCAGAGACATTAATTTGCCAACAAAGGTCTGTCTAGTCAAGGCTATGGTTTTTCCATTAGTCATGTATGAATGCGAGAGTTGGGCTATAAAGAAAGCTGGGTGCTGAAGAATAGATGCTTTTGAACTGTGGTGGGAGAAGGTTCTTGAGAGTCCCTTGGATAGCAAGGAGTCCAGCTAGTGCAGCCTAAAGGAAATCAGTCTTGAATATTCATTGGGAAGATTGATGTTAAAGCTGAAACTCCAATACTTTGGCACCTAATGCAAAGAACTGACTCATTTGAAAATACCCTGATGCTATGAAAGATTGAAGGTGGGAGGAGAAGGGGACGACATAGGATGACATGGTTGGATGGCATCACCGACTCTATGGTCATGAGTCTGAGTAAGCTCCAGGAGTTGGTGATGGACAAGGAAGCGTGGTGTACTGCAGTCCATGGCATCACAAAGAGTCAGACATGACTGAGCGACTGAACTGAACTGTCCTCTTTACTCTCTTAGCCAGATGTATTTCCCTCTTCATGTCAGCTATCACAGCACATTTAAAATTATGTCCTTCAGACCAGACTGCAAGCAATCTTAGGTTAAAGATCCAGCCTTCATTGTTCTTGGCACTTGGTGGGTCTATTCTGTTCAAGTCCATGGAGAAAGGGGTTGAAGCATCTCATGAGCACAAATTTATCATCAGGATCAGCACTTGGAGAGGACTTTGGCAGCAAGAGTAGAGTAGGGGTGGAAATAAGAAAGTGATTGTTATGGAATACTCACTTGTCCCAGGTAGCTTGCAATATATTTTACATATCTTGTCTACTTATTCTTTACAGCAATCTTTCAGTTCAGTTCAGTTCAGTTCAGTTCAGTTCAGTCGCTCAGTCGTGTCCGACTCTTGGCAACCCCATGAATCACACAGCACACCAGGCCTCCCTGTCCATCACCAGCTCCCGGAGTTTACTCAAACTCATGTCCATATAGTCGGTGATGCCATCCTCACCATCTCATCCTCTGTCGTCCCCTTCTCCTCCTGCCCCCAATCCCTCCCAGCATCAGGGTCTTTTCCAATGAGTCAATGCTTTGCTTGAGGTGGCCAAAGTATTGGAGTTTCAGCTTCAGCATCAGTCCGTCCAATGAGCACCCAGGACTGATCTCCTTTAGGATGGACTGGTTAGATCTCCTTGCATTCTTTAGAGGTCATCTAATCCAACTTTTCACAGATGAGAAAATGGAGAGAAACATTCCCAGCAGTGACATGAGATTCCCCTATTTATGTACATACTTAAGTATATTTTCACACCTTGTTGAATTGCATCTGTGCATTCAATTGCACTCATTCCAAAAAGAGCTTCTTTCTCTGATATGTCCATGTATTAGCCATTCATGGAGTTCATCTTACCCCTCAAAATCCTTATTTCCTCCACCTTAAATCTTCCTATGAGAAGCCTTCCTACTCCATCGCCAGCCCTATCAATCAGAATTAAGAATTGCTTCCTTTGAACCTCTTTTGAACCAGAATTTCTATCAGACCCATGAATCTGTTTGCTTCATGCATGGGCTTTGCACTCAAACTCCTTAAGTTTAAATCTTCTTCCCCCACGCATTAGCCCTATGACCTTGGGCAAGTTACTTAATCTCCCTGGCTTTGTTTACTCACTTGTATCAGTCAGTGTTCAACAAGAGAAGCAGGGCCTGTAGGAAATGTATATTAAGAGATTTGTTACAGGAATTGGTTTATGAGATTGCAAGGGCTGAGTCTGACATCCATAAGGTAATACCAGCAGGAAAGACAGACTGGAACACTGGGGTACCAGATAAAGCTTTTGTCCAAAATTTATCATTTCTTCTTTATCAAGGAAGCCTCCCACTTATGCTCTCAATGACTTTCAATTGATTGAATCAGGTTCATCCAGATTATCTAGGATAGTCTGTTACTTAAAATCAACTGATAATGTATTTTAATTATATCTACAAAATATCCAGTCCACAGAATATTGTTTGATTAGGTAACTGGGGACTATAGTCTAGCAAAGTTGAAACATGAAAAGATCATCACACTAATAAAGTGGGAGTGGTGAGTGAGAGTAACAATAGAACCTACCTCATAAGGTCATTACAGAGATTAAATTAGTTTATCCATATCATGCATTTAGAATAGTATTTGGTAAGTGACAAGGTCTCAATATATGTTGACTCTTAATATAGTGTTTGTTATATAATGTTGTTATTGTTCAGTTGCTAAGTCATATCCAACTCTGTATCCCATGAACTGCAGCATGCTAGGCTTCCCTGTACTTCACTGTCTCCCTGAGGTTGCTCAGACTCATGTCCATTGAGTCAGTGATGCCATCCAACTACCACATCCTTTGTCATCCCCTTCTCCTCTTGCCCTCAATCTTTCCCAGAATCAGGGTCTTTTCCAATGAGTCGGCACCTTGTGTCAGGTGGCCAAAGGATCAGAGTTTCAGTTTCAGCATCAGTCCTTACAGTGAATTTTCAGGGTTGATTTCCTTTAGGATTGACTGGTTTGACCTCCTTGCAGTCCAAGAGACTCTCAAGAGTCTTCTCCAGCACTACAATTTGAAGGCATCAGTTCTTCGGTGCTCAGCCTTCTTTCTGGTCCAACTCTCACATCCATACATGACTACTGGAAAAACCATAGCTTTGACTATATGGAACTTTTTCAGCAAAGTGATGCCTCTGATTTTTAATATGCTACCTAAGTTTTTCATAGCTTTCCTTCCAAGGAGCAAGTGTCTTTTAATTTCGTAACTGCAGTCACCATCTGCATTATTTCGGAGACCAAAAAAATAAAATCTGTTACTGCTTCCATTGTTTCCCCATCTATTTGCCATGAAGTGATAGGACTGGATGCCATGATCTTGGTCTTTTTGAATGCTGAGTTTTAAGCCAGCTTTTTCATACTCCTCTTTCACCCTCATCAAGAGGCTCTTTAGTTCCTCTTTTTGTATTATACTGCATTATAATTATTTTATGTGTATATGTTCCCTCCTAGACTTTGAATTCTCTTATTCATGTATGTACTCAAATCTTTGTATAGACCTGACTCCCACAGCATGAATTGGTTAAGTTTTTGAATGGATAATCAATTTTCTTTCAGTTTTAAAAGTGTTCTAAGACTGCCCTGTGAAGGATCCATTAGTAAAGACTATTCTTCTTCATGCATTTTTCCATTGCACTGGAAGGCTAAGGGGCTATAATACTTGGGGCTATTTTCCAAAGAAGTAAAGGGCATGATGGTGGCTACCGAGTTCCACAGCTTTAAAAGAATTAATTTCTAATGATATCATACAGCATGTTATAATTTGGCAGCAGGCCAGAAAGGAGAAGATCTACCAAATAAACAATGTTGGGATTTGAATATATATGAAGCCTAAGAGGAGGTCATATGACTTTCTGCAGAGTCACTGGGTAAAGATTATAAAGGGACAGAAGCGAACAATATTTCACTTTTTTTTATGTTCAATAAAGAAACTCCTCTCACCTATATGCTACATCATGATGAAAGGATTTCCATTCAACAAATATTTAAATAATGCCCAAGGTGTGAGTTCCTATGCCTCTAATATAAGAAAGTTAAGGTAAAACCCATAGAGGTGTCCAAATCTTGTGGAGTAGCATTTCCTATATCCCCTCCACCTACATCCTAGAGGTAGAATTGTTTTCCACAGTATAAGCTAATACCGTAGGAGGCTGAAACTCATCAGTAATCTCTTCTTTTGTGTGTCAAGGGTGTTGCAATATCTAAGATCCAAAGAGTATGGTTGCAAGAGAGGGATTCACATTAACTTTCCATTTTTCACTTTCTTTGGATTTTTTTTTTATCTGTAAAAGTTACTTACACTTAGCACTTGTGTGTGAATATCAGCCTTAAGCACAGTTGCAAAGAAAGCTTGCTGGCATGAGCTTTAGAATGATCCTATTTGGAAGGCTAAGGGTAAGCAGTGTTGAACATTTAAGAAATGAGGATCAAGTTTAGGTTCTGGTAAACAGTTTGTGTGCTTACTTGAGCTAAAAGATCAAATAAAAGTGTCTAGTTAACTTTCCTTTTTATTATCCAAGAGTTTGCAGTAGTTCAGAGGGCAGGCATATTTTCTACCCCAATTTAGGAATGAGTCATCACTGAAGGATTGAAAATACACATACCAATTGTATTTGTTCAATTCATGTGTAAACTTATTCTTTACAAATCTTTGCATATTCTATATCTACAAATAGCCAAACATATAAAGTAAGTGTGATACAATTTCCAATTCCTTTGGTCTTAAATTGCTTTTGACCAAATCACTTTCAAGGTGGTCAGGTTCTTATTACAAGTTGTTTGAGAAAAAGTATTCATGAAGAACCTACATGTGGTTCTAACCAGATAAACATTCATTTACTCATTTACCTGCTACTAGACATTTATCCAGTGCTGCCGGGCGCAGGAAATGTGATAAGCATCAGTGATACAAAGATAAAAAAGAAATTCCAGTCTAGTAGACAAGCCACTCAAATAGTGTTAGAGAAAGAACAGGGTACTAGGGTAGAACACTAGAGGGGTGCCTTGATTATAAATAGTATAGAAAGCTTCCTGGAAGAAATTGTGTCCACACTGAAAGCTAATTCATGAATTCATGGATTCACATGAATTTATCATTTGAAGTGTGTGTACATGTGTGATGGCATGTTGGCAGGCAAAGGGCAAGTTCAAACTATTGCAGACAAAGAGAAGAGAGTATGTAGGGACTTGGTGGCAAGTAGAAGTATGGCGCATTCATGTTGGGCTGTATTTATTACAATTAAAATATGGAGTGTTTTTGGCATGTTTGTTGTTGCAGGGTTGGGCAGGACCATGAATGACAAGAATACTGGAGACGTAGAAGTCCAACAAAGGAGAGCAGCCGATGACTCCAGAGATATTCAAGAGTTATGTTTCAGAATTTCATTAAGGAGTTTAGTGGTGAAGGAAAAGATGACTCAGTGATGATATCCAGAGTTCTGATTGAGTAAATAGGAAGATGGAGGTACAATTTACCTTAAAAAAAAAAAAGATCCTGGGAGGAGGCAAGGTTTTCAGGAGCAGATAACATAAGTGGGTTGGATTTTTGAGTTTGAAGTGCCAGTGGGGTAACAAGTAGAAAGGCCTTGTGGGCTGTTATATCAGTGACTCTGACTCTCAGAAGTCTCCACTAGAAAAATAGATTTGTGATTCATTATCACATAGAGCAAGGTTTCACAACTTGGCACTTCTGATATTTGGGACCAGATGGTTATTTGCTATGGGGCCATCCTGTGCCCCATAGAATGTCCAGTAACTGTAGAATGTTCAGTAACATCCTTTACCTCTACCCACAAGATGCCAATATCACATCACCCAACTTTTACAATGTAATATGTTTCCAGACATTGGCAAATGTTCCCTGGGGACAAAAGTTGCCCCAGCTAAGAACCTGTGACAGAGATGGTACCTAGTCCATGAGCATGGATGAGTGTAGAAAGTAAGAGGAGAAGAGTCCTCAGGATAAAACACTGAAAGTCACCCCATTTAGGAACCAAAAAGGGAAAGAAAATACCCTAAGAGAGATTGAGAAGGATTGCTCAGAGAAGTAGGGAAAAAATATAGAAGCTAAGAGAAAATGTTTCCATATGCATGCATGCATGCTAAGTCGCTTCAGTCATGTCCAACTCTGTGCAACCCTATGGACAGCAGCCCACCAGGCCCCTCTGTCCATGAGATTCTCTAGGCAAGAATACTGGAGTGGGTTGCCATTCCCTTCTCCTTTGTTTCAGTAAGAAAGGTGTAATTCCTAAGGGCAAATGTGGATAAGAGATTAATTCAAATGGAGCCTAAAAGGTAGCCCTCTGTTTAGTAGCAAGGGTGTCAGTGATGATCTCAGTGAAGATAATCTTAACAGCATAGGGGGCAAAGACCAGAGGGAGGTGGGGTGAGGAGTAAATGAATTTATATTGTGTTTTTGTACTATTATTTCTGGCCAGGCATGAGAGCTCAGGCAAGAAAATATGGACAGTTAAAAAGGTCTTGTCTTGGGGTTTTGAAAGAGAGTTCAAGAAATGGTTCAGTGGCAAATGGAAGCTGATGAGAGTGGCAAGAAAGTGGTTGAGTCAGGGAACTATGAAATGTAAACTGAAGGAAATGAATATAGGAGAGAATTGATGGGTAGATAAAGTAGAGAGTTTGGATAAACTGACAAAGTAGAGAGTTTGAATTCAAGGTTTCTATAAGGAGTAAGTAACATGAGAATTACTGAGAGAAAAATTTGAAAGTACCTATTAATAGAATAGTGATCAACCAAATTGGGCTTTAGTTTCCTTATTATCAGTTAAGTTCATGGGGGTTAACATAGATATCCCTAAATTTTGAAGTTTTGTTTTAGATTAATAAGAATCTTTCTGATTCTTAGATGATAGAAATATAACTTTAGGAAATTAAAGATATGTGTATATATTAATATAATTTTGTGTCTAAAAATGTTATTGATATAAAAATTTTCTGAGATAGAGTTCTGATTTGGGGCCACCCCAATTTTGATGCTCAAAGTTTGATACTATAAATTAAGGTATTTTATTCCCAACAATTAGGTCTAACCCATGTTGATGGATTCTTTAATTTAAAAAGAGGAAATCCTAGTTATATGAGATAGTTTTTGGTGGTTCAATGAGTTTGGAGAGGAGCATGAATTCCTAAGAAATACAAAGATCATGGAATCTTGGTTTCTGTGGGCATACTTGTGTGTGATTTTCCTCTCTCTCCTATAACCTTTTCTGAAAGGTTAGCAATAATAGAGGCTTAAATGCTGTATCTTACAGTAAAATGAGAAGGTTATAAAATAAGGTCAGAAAATATGGGGGATATACACCTCTGTTTTGCCTTCTGATGCTCTAGGCAGACATCATGAACTGATTTGAGCATGCCTTCCTCCAGAATGTGGACATGTGCTTATAGGCATAATTCTTACCTCTGGCTGAGCATCAGAATCATTTGTGGAGATTAAAAAGAAAATCAGGCTTCATCCTAGATTTACTTAATCAGCACTTCAGTGATCCTGATGTACTCAGCCTAAGACTGATTTTCTACACATGGCTCCAAGCAGACAGATTGGAGTTGGCACTTGAGATGAAAGATACATTATCTCAGCTGGAGAATAACTGCCAACTCTCACCCTCCTCTCTCTTCCCTGTAGCTCCATTTTACAAGGTGGAGATGCATTTCACTTCAAAAAGTTGCCAATTCTGAATTAGAGTAAGACTTAATCCATAAATGAGCTCGAGCAAGACTGGAAGTAATTCTCCCCAAACCTTCCTCCATCTAGTTATTATCTTTAAGGCTAACAGCATTAACAAGCTCCTGGGATAATTATTCCACTGAGAGTTGATCATTGACTCCTTTATTACAAAATATTTATTAAGAGCTCAGAATATAAAAATGGCACACATTTCAGATATAAGCAGAACAGATGATAAAACCATATATTGAAGTAATTAATTAGCTATGGTGCTCTTATATTTGTGCTTTCCCAACAAGCCAAAAAACTATAAAATCAAAAATCTAATCATTAGAGTTTACCTAAACAAGGGCCATATGGAAAGCCATAGCAGAAACTGCGACAAAGTTAAATCATCTGAAGTTGTGTTCCAAAAAGTCTTTCCTGAGACAGGCAGAATCAAGATGGTGAAGTAAGAAGATACACCAAAACTACAGCTGCAATATGGCACAGCTCTCTCTGAGAATGACCTGAAGACAAGGAGAACAACTCTTCTACAGTTAAGCATATAAAGAAAACATCACACCAAGACGTATAAGCAGAAAAGAGAAGAAATCTAGTCAGGTGACTCAAAAGAAAAGGGGGATATCACAAACTCAAAGGTCTTCCCTAAGAAGCAAGAGGTTTGAGCCCCACATTGGGCACCCCAAACTTGGTGATTGGCACTGGGAAGACAAGCCCTTCTCCTTTAACTGGTTTTGAAAGCTAGTGAGGCTTACAACTTGGAGAACCAAAAGGCTATAGGAAACTCAGACTACATTCTTAAAGGACTTGTCACAGCTTACTTGCTCTGAGACCTAGCGCAGAGGCAGCTGATTGGAAAATGTCTGGCACTCCAGATGGCCTGAATACCTCTCAGCCTGCATCCAGCTCCAGCACCCCCACCAAGGCAGTGGTCCCCAGCAGGCCCCAGGTGAAGCCTTGGCCTGCCCCATGTTCCAGCTTTAGGCCCCTCATTAAGGTTATGGGCCTGGTGCCCCCCAGAAAAAGCCCCAGCCTGCACTCACTTTCCATCCTGCCAAAGCCAATGGGCATACACAGTCTGCATAGAGATGCACCCACACAAGGACAAAACTTTAAGCTGTTTTCCCTAATTCATAAAGACAAAGAAAGTCAAATAAAATGATGAGACAGAAGAATATGTCCCAAACAAAAGAACAAGATAAAATTCTAGGGGGAAAAATAGTCTTGATGAAATGGAGATAAATAATATATCTGATAAAGAGTTCAAAGAAAAGTGCTCACCACTCGGATGAAGAGTAGAAGAACACAGTGAGAACTTCAGCAAAAAATTAGAGAATGTAAAAAACAGCCAATTAAAGCTGAAGAATACAATAAAGTGAGAAATACAGTAGGGGAAATCAATAGCAGATTAGATGATACAGAAGAACACATAAGCGACCTAGAAGACAAAATATTGGAAATCATGTAACAGCAAAAGAAAAAAAGAATTTAAAAAATGAGGATAGTTTAAGGGATCATTGAGAAAATATCATGTGTAATAACATTCCCATCATAGGGGTCCCAGAAGGAGAAGAGAGAGAGAAAGGGGCAGAACATGTATTTGAGGAAACAATGGCTAAGAAAAATCTCCTGTGGCCTGGGGAAGGAAATGGATATCCAGGTTCAGAAACCACAGAGAGTCCCAAACAAGAAGAAATCTACACTAAGACATATATAATTAAAATTGCAAAAATTATATAGATGGCCATTAGGCACATGAAAAGATGCTTAACATCACTCATTATTAGAGAAATGCAAATCCAAACTACAATGAGGTATCATCTCATACCAGAAAGAATGGCCATCATCAAAAAATCTAAAAACAATAAATACTGGAAAGGGTGTAGAGAAAAGGCAACCTTCTTGCACTGTTGGTGGGAATATTAATTAATGCAGCCACAGTGGAGAACAGCATGGAGATTCCTTTAAAAACGAGAAATAAAACCATCATATGACCGAGCAACCCAACCACTTGGCATATACCCTGAGAAAACCATAATTGAGAAAGACACATGTACCCCCATTGTTCATAGCAGTACTATTTACAATAGCCAGGACATGGAAGTAACCTAGATGTCCGTTGACAGATGAATGGATAAAGAAGTTGTGATAAAGATACATAATAGAATATTCAGTTCAGTTCAGTTCAGTTGCTCAGTTATGTTTGACTCCTTGTGACCCCATGAATCGCAGCACGCCAGGCCTCCCTGTCCATCACCAGGTCCCAGAGTTTACTCAAACTCATGCCCATCGAGTCGGTGATGCCATCCAGCCATCTCATCCTCTGTTATCCCCTTTTCCTCCTGCCCCCAATCCCTCCCAGCATCAGGGTCTTTTCCAATGAGTCAACTCTTTGCATGAGGTGGCCAAAGTATTGGAGTTTCAGCTTCAGCATCAGTCCTTCCAATGAACACCCAGGACTGATCTCCTTTAGGATGGACTGGTTGGATCTCCTTGTAGTCCAATGACATATTACTCAGCCATAAAAAGGAATGCATTTGAGTCAGTTCTAGTGAGGTGGATGAACCTAGAGCCTGTTATACACAGTGAAGTAAGTCAGAGAGAGAAAAACAAATTTTGTATAACACATATATATGGAATCTACAAAAATGGTACTGATGGACCTATTTGCAGGGCAGGAATACAGACAGACATAGAGAACAGACTTGTGGACCCAGCAGGGGAAGGAGAGGGTAGGACAAATTGAGAGAGTAGCATTGAAATATACACATTACCAGATGTAAAATAGATAGCTATTTGGGAAGTTGTTGTGTAACACAGGGAGCTTAGCCTGATGCTTTCTGACAACACAGAGGGGTGGGGTGGGGTAGGGGGCAGTGGGGAGGTTCAGGAGGGAAGGGACATATGTATACTCATGGATAATACACATTGTTCTATGGCAGAAGCCAACACGATATTTTAAAGCAATTATTCTCCAACTAAAAATAAATTTTTAAAAATGGCAAAAATTAGAAAGAGAATTTTAAAGCCAACAAGTGAAAAACAGTCATATACAAGGAAACCTCTATGAGGTCGTCAGCTGATTTCTCAATGAAAACTTAGCAAAGCAGAAGATACATTTAAAATGCTAAAAGAAAAAATCTTAGGTTATCATTCAGAACTGAAGGAGAAATAGTTTCTCAGATAAGCAAAAACTAAAAAAGTTCATTATCAATTAAACCAGCTTTACAAGAAATGATAAAGGGACTTCTTTAAGTGGGAAAGAAAAGACCACAACTAGAAATATGAAACGTATGAAAAGAAAAATCTCATTGGTAAAGGCAAATATACAGTAGAGTTGTGTCCTACTTTGTTTGGCAAAGAAATAAAGCTATTCTTTTCTACTTCATCCAGAACTCTGTCTCTGAGATTCAATTCAACACCAGGGCACAGAGGCTGAGTTTTTGGCATCATTAGTACCAGTGAGCAGCATTGCCACAAGGCAGCCCACTGCTGGGGTGAGGTAGCTGTTGCCCCCCTTAGATAAACACATGCCTCCCCGCAGCAGCTTCTCCCTCAGGATCTCCAAATTCTCAAGGAGACCAACGCACCCTTATTTGAATCTCAGAGGCCATTGAAAGTATCTTTGGAGTTAGGCATGGCTTAATGGTAAAGAATTCACCTGCCAATGCAGGAGATGTAGGTTTGATCCCTGGATCAGGAAGATCCCCTGGAGGAAGAAATGGAAACCCACTCCAGTATTGTTGCCTGGAGAATCCCATGGACAGAGGAGCCTGGCAGTTTACAGTGCCTGGGGTTTCAGAGTCAGACACAAATGAGCAACTGAGCATGCACACAACTAATCATTTAGAATTATTCCTCCATTAGTCACATTGCTCAAAATGCTGTTGAAGGATGAAGTCCATTTTCTATTGAGTCTGCTCTTTCTTTATAATGTGATATATCATCATGTTAAATATGGATACTTTTGCAGGACATAGAGCTTAGTGTAAATTTACATGACATATATCATTCTAGATGAAAATAATACCTAAGGATGCTTACCTTGGCTTAGAAGGCTGAACTATGACCTGATGCATCACTTCACTTGGCAGTTTTCAAAGGAAATTTTATTGAATTCTATTCATCTGGTAATGCTGGCTACTTCCTGAGTTTTTATTTAAAAAAAAAAAAAAAAAGAACCTGTAGCATGATAGCTGGAAAAACAAACACATTTTAAATTCTTAGACTCTTTGCAGAGTCTCTTGCTGCCTTTGACTCTGTGATGTTTCTCTAAATTCTTTGTAACAAAGTCCTAGCCTCCGGATCTTTCAAAGAAGGGATTTGCACTAAAACTAATAGTCCAAGCCCGTGCTCATCAGGGTTGGAGGCTGCTTTTTCCACTGAGATCCCTCCATATTCACAATCATTTCACACTTTAATTGGGACGGGTTCCCTAAATTCGAAGGCAGAAAGTCCCATAGAACTTGCTTTGTTTAACAAAGAAGGCTTTTTCTTTCCCAAACCCCTCTGGCTTTGGTGACTTGGAAAATCTTATTAGCCAGATGAAAAAAAAAAAAGAGAGAGAGAGAAAAAAAAAAATTCCACCACCAACTCTGGGGCTCGAAGAGCTATTTGGAGGCTTGTGAAGAGCAAGAACCCAATTAAGCTACACAGACCCAAGTGTGGCGTGGCGGGCCGAGGCTGCCCTTGTACGCTGTGGCCAGCTCTGCCAGGCTGAGCTGCCTCTAAGCTCTCTGTCAAAATGGCATGAATCTGAGTGATTCATTTCCCAACCACAAGGCACCAGCGGAGGGTAAAGCTAATGCAGGCTGCGAGTAGCCGGATCAGGGAGATATGACTCTGATATCTAAACAGGGATTTGGATAGAGCTGAGGCAGGCTTAAAACCACTTGCTCATAACAACATAGAATGGCTAAACGGAGCAGCAAAAACACTTTCTTTGACCCTTTTGTCCTTAGTTTCAAGAGGAACAAATAGATTCTACTTTCTTCGCTTGACCTCTTATCTAAGAAAAAAGTGACCCTTACCCCCAGGAAGAGTGCTGACGAACCTTTCATAGGTCTGGTTTGAAAAGAAATGAAGCCCAGGTGGTAGCTGAATCTGAAGAAGAATCCGGGGAATTTTAGGATGTCCCCTGTTTGGAGGCGCCCCCCCGCCCCGTCCCCCACCACAACCTGAGAGGGATTTAGACTGGAAGGGGTTTCCTGGTTAGAACACAATCACTCCTCAGGGATGACACTTGGAAAATTAAAACCAAAGATAAGAAGATTGAGTCTGAAGACTCAAGCCAATTAAAACCCCAAATTTCCCAAGTGATTCTTAGGTTTAGGGGCTAGTGTTACCTCAAAATCATTTTGCAAGTTACTTTAGAAACACACAACACTTGAATACAACTTAAGTTATCCCTATGCATGTGAAAGTAAGAGTTTCAATAATTTCATTAAAATTCAGGTCTGTCTCATGAAAACCATACTTCGAGTTTTCCAATCAAAGGTGGATCATGTTGTGAATATTATAGTTATTTAATAACATAGGTCTGGGAAACCCTGATTTCAATGGCTTTTAGTCCAAATTATCCATTTAATTTCTTTTTTTTTCCTTTAATATGCTTTTCTATCTCCTGTACCCAATGGATGCATCCAATATGCTTGTATTCTGTCTTCTGACCAGGTGTTTATTTTTTTTTCCTCACCTATCATCTGTCAAGTAATCTATTTTGTACTCTGAAATACATTTTTTGCTTTGTTTTATTTTTCTCTCAAAGGGATTACAATTTAGCTAGGGAAAATGAGTCAAACATAGGAATTAGTAAGGAAATTAATAGGCAGATAGGGTTCACTTCTATGTTTTAGTGTAACTCAAAGTATACCTTTGTTATTTTTCTGTACTCATTTACCCACCTTTATATGCTTCCACTGGAGAAGGAAATGGCAATCGACTCCAGTATTCTTGCCTGGAGAATCCCAGGGACAGAGGAGCCTGGTGGACTGCCATCTATGGGGTCGCACAGAGCTGGACACGACTGAAGCGACTTAGCAGCAGTAGCAGCAGCATACACTTCCACAGATGTTTCCTAAATCATTATCTCCAACCCTAAATTTTATTCAGACATATATATTTTTATTTCAAATCCCCTTCTGGAAATCAGCCCCAGGGTTTTCTCCAGCCATCCTGTTCCTCCTGGTGCATCACTTATCATCATGATGGTGCTGCCGGGCACCCAGCTGACCAAGCAGAGACTTGAAGTTATTCTAGGTTTCTGCTTCTGCTGTTTTGTGTATTATTACTAAATACAGTCAATTAAATGACTCTAAAAAACACAACAAACAAGTGAGTAACAGTAAAAGAAGCAGACTCACAGATATAGAGAACAAAATTAATAGTTACTGGTGGGGACAGGGAAGGCGGAAGGGGCAATATAGGGGTAGTAGATGAAGAAGTAGAAGCTATTAGGTATAAAATAAGCTTCAAGATGGATTTCCCTGATAATCCAGTAGTTAAGACTCCGTGTTTTCAATGCAAGCGTATGCAGGTTCCATCCTTGGTCTGGGAACTGGAACTAAGATCCTATATGCTGGAGAGTGCAGCACAGCCAAAAAAAAAGTCCAAACAAACAAAAATGAAATAAAAAATTAAATAAGCTACAAAAATATATTTACAATGTGGAGAATATAGCCAATATTTCATAACAACCAGAAATTGGGTATAATCTTTAAAAAATGTGAAACACTATATTATACACCTATAATATATAATACTGCACATCAACTACACTTCAATTTTTTAAAATATTTTTTAAAATGACTGACCATATCAATTTCTTCTCTGTTCTTATCATTCTTATTCCAGTTCCTTACCATTCAGAATAATCTCATGCACTTCTGTGGGTTAAATTGCCATCCTAATGCTAAAACTTCTCAAATCTTTATTTTCAGTCCAGATCTCATTATTGAACTCTGCTTATATATTCAAACACATGTTGGTCTCTTCTTTTGGGACATTTTATAGGTAATTTATGGCAGAGGCTGCTAATTGTTTACTCAACATAAAACCCCAGGTTTTTTCCGGAATGATAATATTTTCAAAATGCCCACTTTTCCAGATTCTCTTGTCAGCAGAGGGATGATGTAAACCAATTTTAGCCAATGGGATGGAAGTGAAATTCCCTTGTTGGGGCTTCTGAAGAAATTGTATCAGACAAACTCAGTAGGATGCAGCTTCAGCCCTTCGCTCTTTGACTTTTTTACTCTTCCCCTTTCTTTTTGTCTGTAACCAGTTTATGGAATAAACACAATTTGTGATATAATCAAAGTAAAATGTTTGTTTAATCTCCCATGGCTTCTGTAAAATTTACACAGCGAACTTCACCTGCATTTTATTTCTCAAGGGATGATCATCCAGTTCCTGTAACTCTCTCCTCACCCCATGGTTTCTCCTTTATTCTTATCATGAGTATGTAGGCTCAGCCACTTCAGTTGAGTCCGATTCTTTGCAACTTCATGGACTGTAGCCTGCTGGGCTCCTCTGTCCCTGGGCTTCTCCAGGCAAGAATCCTGGAGTAGGTTACCATGCTTTCCTGCAGGGGATCTTTCAGACCCAGGGACTGAACCTGCATCTTCTGCATCTCCTGCACTGCAGGCAGGCTCTTGACCGCTGAGCCACCAAGGAATCCCCATCATGAGTATAAAGAAAGAAAGATTGCGCTAAGTCGTGTCCGACTTGTGCGACCCTATGGACAGTGGCCCGCCAGGCTCCTCTGTCCATGGGATTCTCCAGGCAAGAATACTGGAGTGGGTTGCCATTTCCTTCTCTGACCCAGGAAGAGAACCCGGGTCTCTAGCATTGTAGGCAGATTCTTAACCAGCTGAACTACTCGGGAAGTTCTCAAACCCACAGGTTTCCAGGACCACATACAGGTTGGCCATGTGGCCCCAGGGCCCAGGCGACACTGGAACCAGTCCTCAGAATGGCACCCTGCCCACAGCATGCTCCCGCTGCTCAGCCAAGCCTGGGCCCCCGCCTCCAGCGTCTCCTAGGACTGGGTCCAGCGCATGGCCACGCCGGCACCGCAGGCCACCTCTCACAGCAGCTCCAAAGCCCCTGATGCTGAAGACTGGTGGACCTCTGGGAGGCACGGCCTGGCAAAGCTGTTCCTGGGTGCGGGGCCAGGACTCCTGGGGATGCAGGTAGAGACCAGCTAGGGGGAGATAGTGATGGGGGGCTTCGGGGGTGTCATGATTCTGATGCTATATGAGTTCTGTTACTTCCACCTTCTGAACTTTTGAAGCACCTCGAATCCTTCTGCCTTCTCACTTGCCATTGGCTACTCCCAGGGGTGTCAATCTTCACCTCTTATCTAGATCACAGCGGCAGCCTCCAAACTGCTCTGCTGACCTCTAGCTCTTCCCACTTCAATTCTGTGACCACTCAACAGCCAGAGGAATTTTTCCTAAACTGTTGTTCTGATAAAGCCACTTATCTACTTAAAATCCTGCAGTGACTTCCCATATCCCTCAGGAAAAGTCTGAAAGTAAAAGTCTACCAATAGCCTTCAAGATTCAGATGACATCTATGGCTTCACCTCACCTTTAATAAGTCACTAGTTTTCCCCCTAGTTTCACCCATTCTACTCAGGAGCCTATTGAACTCCTTCAGGTCATTAATGAATTTGGCTCTGAGGCATCCACTAAAGCTGCTTCCTTTGTGTTGAATAATTAATTCTCTTCTTCCTTCCTTGGTTTCAGTATCTACTTACTCAATTTTTAAGCATATTCATTTTTTCCCCAGAAGATTTCCCTGATCGTTTCCTAATTGGGTTGTGGGGAAAGGTCTAAATTCTCCCAAACTTTTTGATGCTACTACCATGTTGTAACACTTGTCACTTTGTATTGTCATTGCTTATTTACTTGCAAGCTACTCCATAGCTCTCTCTACTTTCTTCTGCACAAATACATAGCAGCTGTAGTTAATTTTTTTAATCAAGACACATTGCTGAACTCAAAAAAAAAAAAAGACAAATATCTCCAAAGAGCTGATGAATCAGGAGCACATAGCAATATGCATAAGAAGAAACTATGGACTTCTTTGGCCCTGAAACAGGTAAAGTTAGTTGAGATTCTGTACATGCTTAGAGTTTGAAAAAAGTGGCTGCATTCTAGGATTTCAACTGATGTTAACCTACACCTATATGGTGTGTGGAAGAAGCAAAGTGTTTTGTATACCCTGCAGAGACGGACCCCAACTCACAATCTGGTTTGATGTTGAGATTGATAGTTCCACACACACGTCAAGAGGGTATGAGAAGATTTATGTCTCATATAATAAGGTCTTTCAAAAACACCAGGAGAGGACTCCCTACTGAGCTGAAAAATGCCTTGAGAGAGAGTAGAAAAAGGAAACTGGCTTGGAATTTTTAAGTTGGTTAGAGTATCAGGGGGTCTCAATGGTGAAGAATCTGCCAGCCAACACAAGAGACACAGGTCTGATCCCTGGGTTGGGAAGATCCTCTGGAGGAGGAAATGGCAATCCACTCTGGTATTCTTGCCTGGGAAATCCCATGGACAGAGGAGCCTGGCAGGCTATGGCCCATGAGGTCAGAAAGAGTCAGACACGATTGAGCATGCATACACCATGCATGCACCAGCGTATCAGGCTGGAGTGAGGGTCCCACCAGGATGAACTTGAAGGATTGAATCCCCCACCAGTGTCAAAGCAGGGAACATCTGGGCTTTTTATCAGCTTGCCCAAATGTGGGACAGAAGAGAAAAGAGAAGAATGAGGCTTAAAAGCCATCGTTAGTCAAACATTTAAAAATTGTCAGATTGACATAGAGATGATGGTAAACCCCAAATGCAAGTCAAGACAACTGCTGACTTAGTGAACTTACCTTGCAATAGCTCTAAGGAATAATTTTATTGAGCTGCAAATATTATATCAAGTCTTATCTTGGTGTTGTGGGAGACTAAATTCAGGAAAAAAACAAAAGCTTTATCTCGAAAGTAGATATTTGGACAAGAGATGATAGAGTACGGAAAGAGAAATGTCCACAGAAGTTGAGTTTGCAATCTAAAATTACAAATACAGGCAACTGTGCTGTATCTTTCTAGTGCTCATAATAGTTTATGCTTCTCCTTTCCTTTTGGGCACCTACTCCTTAGATTTATACGTGGCCAGGGGAACAGAAGTGACTTTCATACTAGGAGGTTGTGGGGATCTCAATGTTTTGTTTCTCTTTCTTGGCAAACTTTAAAGTCTTGCGTTGGGTAGCAGTACCTTAAAATGGTAGAAGTTTCATGAATCCATATCTTTGAAGACTATGATGGGCAGAGTTGCCTTGCTCAGATATATATAAGAGAATAAAACCTTTACTGATGAATCTATTTTCATGGCAGCAATGGAGACGCAGACATAGAAAACGAACTTGTGGGCACAGTGGGGGAAGGAGAGGGTGGGATAAATAGAGACAGCAGCATTGAAACATATACATTACATGTGAAATAGATAGCCGGTGGGAATTTGCTACACAACCAAGTGCTCTGTGACAACCAGGAGAGGTGGAATGGGGTGGGAGGCGGGAGGGAGGTTTAAGAGGGAGGGGACTTATGTATGCCTATGGCTGATTCATGTTGATGTATAGCAGAAACCAACACAATATTGTAAAGCAATTATCCTCCAATTAAAAATAAATAAATTTTTCAAAAACACTTTTTTGTTGTTTTAAATAAGAATGTCTGGAATTGTTTATTACTTAAGTATTCAAAGTGAAGAATGATAGCCCTATAGCAACTGTGAAATCTTCCTGGCTGATTGGGTGAAGGCTCATCACAGGGACTGTGGGGATTCTCTGACCAGGGCCTGGGTCTGCACAGGGAGCTACTTCAGCCATTATTCTCAGGGCACTTCCTCCACTCTCTGGAGTATTCTGCTTCCTGAGGTTTTCCTTGGCCATAGCTGATGTAGGGACCATGGGTTGTGTGAACCGCCGCCCCCTTGGGAGATATGTAGGCCTTGAAGTTGCCTTCTGTTAACAGAAGATTGGATTGGGGGCAAATACTCAACATCTTTAATGTACAACCTGATAAATATTTATGTATCATACTCTGGCTGATTGGAATAATTCAAACAACATATGAAAGTCAAAGGCCACCTGACACATGGTTTGGGTGTTTCACATTTTTTTGTTTCATGTTTGCCATGAAAGGAAAACAAAACATGGAGGAGGTCCCATACAACTGCTAAAGAATGACAGCAATTTCTGTATACCAGGTTGTGTCTAAATCTAAGGAGCATATGCCCCACAAAAAAAGGAGAAACAGAAATCATTGTGAGTGCTAGAAAGATAGAGCACAAATGTCCGTATTTGGAATTTTAGATTGCAAACTCAACTTTCATGGACATTTTCTGCACTATCTTTCTCAGCTCCTGTCTAAGTAACCACTCCCTAAATAAAACTGACATGTTTTCCTGAGCTTACTCTCTCACAATACCAAGTTAATACTTTCACATTATTAGTAAATAATACTTCAATAACTCATCTCCCAAAAAATTCTCTCTCTGTTAATGTGTTTCATGTACATACACATATAAATGCATGTTTACAGTTATGGGATGTTAAGATACAAGCTATTCACTACCCTGCTAGTTTGTCTATCTTGATCTGGGTGGGGATTACATGTATGTAATGAAAATCCACGTGTGTGCGTGTGTGTCTGAGAGAGAGAGATTTGAAAGTAATGATTCCACTAGTTCACATATCTATTCTAAAAGTAATTCTATATGACTTTATTATTTTTCTATTGTGGCTGTACAAATTACAAAAAATTTAGTGATTTTTAGCAACACTATTGTGTTATCTCACAGCCCTTTAGGCCAGAGATCCAAAACACATTTTGCTGGGTTAAAGTCCAGGTGTTGGCAAAGCTGCATTTCTTCTGGAGACCCTAAAAGAAAGTCCATTCCTTTTCTTTTCCATCTTCTAAAGGCTTCTCACATTCCTTGGCTCAAGACTGCATCTCTCTGTCCTCTTCCTCTGTTGTCACATCTCCTTCTCTGACTTCCCTGCTTCCCTCTTTCCCTTATAAGGACCGTGGTAATTATGTTGGGTATATCTGGATAATTTAGGCTAATCTTTCCCTTGCAAGATATTTAATCACATCTGCAAAGTCCCTTTCATCATGTAGGGTAACACATACATGACCTCCAGTGATTAAAATACTTAAACAACTAAAATTTTTTGCATACCACAAAAACCCACAAGTAACAAATGAAATCACATCAGAAATGAGAAAATGCTGTAAATTGAATGAAAATAAAACACAACATATCAAAAGTGTAAGAGCAATGAAAGCAGTAGTAAAAGGAATGTTTACAGTTTTATGTTTTAGAAATAAAAGAAAGAAAAGACTCAAGTCTATGACTTGTGCCCAACTTAATACTCTAAAACAAGAAGAGAAAATTAAATACAAGATAAGCATTAATAAGAAAACAATAAAAATAAGCACAGAAATACATGAAAATGAAAACAGACATACAATAAAGAAAAATAACAAAAGTAAAAGAAGAAAACTGTTAACTTCAAGATAGATTAATTAAGAAAAAGAGAAGACACAATGATTAATACTAGAAATAAAAGTGGAAGCATTACTACAGTTACCACAGATGATAAAAGAATATTAATGGAATATTATGAAAAAACCTTTTGCCAATAAATATGACTTAACTGAAATTGACAAATTCCTTGTGAGACGCAACAAACCAAAGAAGAAACTGATAACATGACTAATCTTATATTAATTAAAGAAATTAAATGTATACTGAAAAATCTTCCCATAAAATAGATAGATAGATACAAATAAAAACTTCAGACTAAGATAGACACACAGGTGATTTCTATAAAACATTACAGAAGAAAAGATATCAATCTATACATTTTTTTTTTTTCAGAAAATCAAAGAGGATGAGAAATTTTCCAAATTATTTTGTGGAGCCATTTATACCAAAACTAAACAAGGCATTTCAAGAAAAGATAAGGCTATCATCTAATATATCTTATAAATACAGATGCAAAAATTCTTAGCCAAATATTAACAAACTGAATCCAGCATAGTATAGAAAGTATAATAAATCATTATCAATTGGGGATTAGCCAAGGAATATAAGAAGTTCAACATTAAAAACTGAATCACTATAATTAATCACATCAGCAAAATATGTGAGAATAGGTCCAAAATCATTCAACATCCATTTATGAAAACTAGAAATAGAAACTAGGAATAGAAAGAAACTTATTCAACCTGATAATATCTACAAAATATCTCTTCCTAACCTTGTATATCACAGTGAAAAAATATGTGCTTTCCTTCTAAGACAGGCAAAAAAAAAAAAAAGTCTGCTCCCGTCACTCCTATCTAAAGCTTACTTCAGGTTATGTCTAATGCAACAAAGACAGTTTTTAAAGAAGCATATATATTTGAGAGGGAAAAGCAAATTGTCTTTCCTTGCAAATGACATGATTTTATACACAGACAATCCCAAGGAATCTATAAAAAAACAGCTTATTCAAATCAGTGAATTTAGCAAAGTTTGTATACTAAAACTCTATTATATCTCTCTGTAGCAGCACCAAACAATTTGAAATTAAATTTTAGAAAATAATTCCTTAACATGGCATCCAAAACATGAAATACTTGGTAATACATTTAACAAAAGATGTGCACTATCACTACATTTAAAATGAAAAAGTATTGCTAAGGAAAATCAAAAGATATGTAAATAACTGGAGTAATATGACTGAGATGTTAATTCACTCCCTAAGTAATCTATAAATTCAACATAATGCCAATATAAATCAGTAAAATCTTAGTAAGCTATTTTATAGAAACTGATGAGCAAAATTTTTTAATTTACATAAATAAAATATTGAAAAAGAAGAATAAAATTATACTGTACAAACTATACAATTTCTAGGCTTTCTATAAAGCTACATATTAACATGGTAGTAGATATAAAGACCAATGTAATAAAATAGAGTTTAGAAGCAGATGTACACATATATGATCAATTGAGTTTTGACAAAGGAGCTAAAGCAATTCAACGTTTAAAGACTAGACCATTCGACAAATGATGCTAAAACAATTGGATATTTACATGCAAAAAGATGAAATTCAATCTGTACCTCACAGCATTCAAAAAATAATTCAAATTAATAATCATAGACTTAATTTTTAAACTTGAAACTACAACACTTCTAGAAGAAAGCCTGAGACAAAAATTTCTGTGGCCTTGGGGTTAGGCAAGTTTCCTAGGTAGGACTAAAAAACCTGAACTACAAAAGAATTAATAGAAGTGAATTTATTTAAATTTGAAACATCTAGTACTTGAGATAAACTGCTAAAGGAAATGAAAATATAAGCCACAGATCGGGATAAATACTTGCAAAACATATCTGCTAAGGGACTTGTATTAAACAAATATAAAGAACTATTACAACTCAACAAGAAGACAACCAACTAGACTTTTTTAAGTGGGCAAAAGATTGAAACAGTTATGTAACCAAAATAGATTCATGACGGCAAACACTTGAGATGATATTCAAAATTGTTAGCTATTAGAAAAATGCTAAAATAAAATAATGCTAAATGCTAAAATAAAAAATAAAACCCGCCATTACATACTACTACATACCTACTGGTGGAGTAGGAAATGGCTACCCACTTCAGTATTCCTGACTGTAAAATTTCATGGACAGAGGAGCCTGGCAGGCTACTACACTCCATGGGATCACAGAGTCAGACACCACTGAGCAACTGCACACAGACATACACACACACACACACACACACACACACACAGAGTTTTGGTATGTATACATTGTTGTTGGAAATGCAAAATGGTGCAACCACTTAGCAAAACAATTTGTCATTTTCTTATAAAATTAAGTATGCACTTACTACATGACAGTCATTTTGTTCATAGGTATTCTTCCAAAGAAATGAAAACATAAGTCCACACAAACATCTTATATAAAAGTTTAGAGCAGTTTTTTCATAATAAAAATCTAGAAAGAACTCAATGGTCCAGTAACTGATGCATAGGTAAACAAACTGTGGTCCATCCATATGGACACTATTCAGTAAAATAAAAAGAACCACTCATATGTGTAAGAACATGAATGAATATTAAATATGCTAAATGAAATAATCCAGTCACAGAAATCTACATAGTATGTGATTATACACACACACACACACACACACATATGATATTCTGCAGAATGTCATATAGGCATAGAAAATAGATCAGTGGTTGTCAAGGCCTAGGAGTGGTGAGAAGGGAATGTCCACAAAGGATCATCACTCATGAGGAAACTTTTTGAGATAATGGAAATTGTCCTCTATCTTGATTTTGGTGCTGGTTACATGACATTATACATTTGTCCAAATTTATCAAACTGTACACTTAAAGGGTGACTTTCACTGGATACCTATTTAAACATCAGTATATAGACAGAGACAAAAAGAGAGCAAGAACGCTTTCAAGAGAATTCAAGAGTGAGCTGCAGAGATTTTAGATTTAGGTAAAGTGCAGTAAAACAATCATCATAAAGGCAGAAACTTCTAAAGGAAAGTAATTTCTCTTTTCAAAGTAATGAGGATTATTTTGTGCAGAGAATTAGAGTAAACGTACTTGAAATTTTTAAAAGAAACTTCAGATTTTTATCTTGATCTAAAGTCTCATAAACTGATTTCCTGGTGTAGAAACCATAGATTAGCAAACATAAGCCTTCTTAAGAAAATTTTGCAGTAACTTAGTTTTGTTCTTAGAAATATAAATGTACCCAAGGAAAAGTCTGTTGTCAGGGAAAATGAAGACTGAGATGCCTAGATCAGCAATTTGAAAATACTTTTACAAAGACAGGTAGAATTAAGTTGCATATGTGAAAAGTAACATGTGTCAATTATTTCTGCTTTCTCTGAAAAAAACATTTTCCCACATATAAATACAATATCATTCTCACACCTAGTACATTTTTTAAATTGAGAGATAATTAGCTTTATAACATGGTATAAGTTTTGTGTTCCATTTCCATTGGTCAGTCTGATAGAATTATCCAAATATCAGTGGGAATGAGGGAGGGGAAAGATAAGAATATGGGCCTTAGTAATTGGGAAATAGATGGGGAAACAGTGTAAACAGTGACAGACTTTATCTTTTTGGGCTCCAAAATCACTGCAGATGGTGATTGCAGCCATGAAATTAAAAGACACTTGCTCCTTGGAAGGAAACTTATGACCAACTAGGTATCATATTAAAAAGCAGAGACATTACTTTGCCAACAAAGATCCATCTAGTCAAGGCTATGGTTTTTCCAGTGGTCACGTATGGATGTGAGAGTTGGACTGTGAAGAAAGCTGAGCACTGAAAAATTGATGCTTTTGATCTGTGGTGTTGGAGAAGACTCTTGAGAGTCCCTTGGACTGCAAGGAGATCCAACCAGTCCATCCTAAAGGAGATCAGTCCTGGGTGTTCACTGGAAGGACTGATGCTGAAGCTGAAACTCCAATACTTTGGCCACCTCATGTGAAGAGTTGACTCATTGAAAAAGACCCTGATGCTGGGAGGGATTAGGGGCCAGAGGAGAAGGGGACGACAGAAGATGAGATGGTTGGATGGCATCACCAACTCAATGGACATGAATTTGTATAAGCTCCGGGAGTTAGTGATGGACAGGGAGGCCTGGCGTGCTGCAATTCATGGGGTCGCAGAGTCGGACATGACTGAGTGACTGAACTGAACATAAACTACTATGTATAAAATAGATAAGCAATAAGAATATATTGTGCAGAACAGGGAAATATAGTCATTATTTTTTAAAAACTGTAAAAGTGAAAGTTGCTCAGTCGTGTCCAACTCTTTGCAACTCCATGGACTGTAGCCTGTCAGACTCCTGTGTCCATGGAATTCTCCAGGCAAGAATAGTGGAGTGGGTAGCCATTCCCTTTTAGTGGATTTTCCCGCTCCAGGGATCAAATCCAGGTCTCCTATATTGTATGCGGATTCTTTACCATCTGAGCCACCAGTGGAACATAATCTACAAAAATATTGGGTCACTGAACTGTACATCAGAGACTAAAATAATATTGTAAATGAACTATGCTTTGATAAAAAATAATTAAATAAAAATAAAATGTAAAAACCCCACAAATATGCCACAATAAATAATATTGTATGATGTGAGAACATTCTTCTAATAATGACTAAAACCCATTAGCAATTTCTTTAAAAAATATGCCATATGTGAAATAGAGCACCAGTCCAAGTTCGATGCATGAAACAGGGCACTCAAAGCTGGTGCACTATGACAACCCTGAGGGATGGGATGGGGAGGGAAGTGGAAGGGGGATACAGGATGGGGGACACATGTATACCCATGGCTGATTCATATCAATGTATGGGGAAAACCACTATAATATTGTAAAGTAATTAGCCTCCAATTAAAATAAATAAATTAATTTTTTTTAAAAAGATACCAGGCTCCTTGTCCATGGGATTTCCCAGGCAAGAATACTGGAGTGGGTAGTCATTCCCTTCTCTAGGTGGTCTTCCCAGCCCAGGGATTGAACCCCAGTCTCCTGCATTGCAAGCAGACTCTTTAACACCTGTGCCTCCAGCAAAACACAATATACAAATAACTCTCCAGAAAATCACCTATTTCTACTTTATTGACTATGCCAAAGCCTTTGACTGTGTGGATCACAATAAACTGTGGAAAATTCTTCAAGAGATGGGAATACCAGACCACCTGACCTGCCTCTTGAGAAACGTGTAAGCAGGTCAGGAAGCAACAGTTAGAACTGGACGTGGAACAACAGACTGGTTCCAAATTGGAAAAGGAGTTCGTCAAGGCTGTATATCATCACCCTGCTTATTTAACTTATATGCAGAGTACATCATGAGAAATGCTGGGCTGGAGGAAGCACAAGCTGGAATCAAGATTGCCGGGAGAAATATCAATAACCTCAGATAAGCAGATGACACCACCCTTATGGCAGAAAGTGAAGAAGAACTAAAGAGCGTCTTGATGAAAGTGAAAGAGGAGAGTGAAAAAGCTGGCTTAAAACTCAACATTCAGAAAACTAAGATCATGGCATCTGGTCCCATCACTTCATGGCAAATAGATGGGGAAACAGTGGAACCAGTGGCTTTATTTTTTGGGGTTCCAAAATCACTGCAGATGGTGATTGCAGCTATGAAATTAAAAGACACTTACTCCTTGGAAGGAAAGTTATGAGCAACCTAGACAGCACATTAAAAAGCAGAGACATTACTTTGTCAACAAAGGTCCATCTAGTCAAGGCTATGGTTTTTCCAGTAGTCATGTATGGATGAGAGTTGGACTATAAGGAAAGCGGAGTGCCAAAGAACTGATGCTTTTGATCTGTGGTGTTGGAGAAGACTCTTGAGAGTCCCTTGGACTGCAAGGAGATCCAACCAGTCCATCCTAAAGGAGATCAGTCCTGGGTGTTCATTGGAAGGACCGATGTTGAAGCTGAAACTCCAATACTTTGGCCACCTCATGCAAAGAGCCAATTCATTTGAAAAGACCCTGATGCTTGGAAAGATTGAGGGCAGGAGGAGAAAGGGACGACAGAGGATGAGATGGTTGTATAGCATCACCAACTCAATGGACATGAGTTTGTGTAAACTCCGGGAGTTGGTGATGGACAGGGAGGCCTGGCATGCTGAAGAGTCAGACACGATTGAATGATGAACTGAACTGAACTGAGAGGCATTTAACTGATTAAAGTCTGTTGTGATCTCTCTTCAGAAGACACTTTATAGAATTTTGTTGCTATGTTTAAAACTACTGTCCTTATGGATGATTTAATAGAATAGGAATAAGGAATCCAAATTAATATGAATATGAATAGAATATGAAACCCAGTTAATTTTTTCAGTTTCCTGTAATGCACAAAATATGACTGTTTCAGTTATCTATTCTGTGTAACAAAGCATCATAGAACTTAGTGGCACACAGAAGAATGTTACTTGATGAGACCCAGTTTTGCTTCCTTCAATCCTTTGCTCTCTACAGAACTTGTTTCTGCCTTACACTTTCTTGACTCTCTTCCTAGAAATCCTTCATTTCCTCTAACAAATGGTTATGCTTGCAATTAACGAGTCTACTTCTTTCACGTAGAAAGTTGAGAGAAAGCCCATAGGCTTCCTTTTCATTTGAACTGTTTTTGTCCATTTTAGTCCAAGGTGGTGATGCTTTGCCTAAAATCCTTCTCTTGAAATCCTTTTGGGTTTTCTATGAATATTTGGGGGAACTTTACTCTCTGCACTAAAAGCCTCATCAAAAATTCCTGCCAAACAAACCTCTTTCTAGTTTTGGTGTGTCAAACTAATGTATGACAATATTCTTAAAAATTTAGAGCTCATTTTGTCTAGCTGAAAGGATATAGGTGATTAGGATATAGGTGCTGTAAATCTTTAAGAAATTTAACAAGCTTCTTACATCCTTCCCGTTGATTTGCTTTTTAGCTTGAGGCCATATTGTACTCAATATACCCTGGATTTTGTCTTTGCCATGAGGTAATCTTTTCCTTTTAGGAGAGACTATCTAGAACCTTCTGTATTTCATCCGTTTTGCTTGCACACTTAATACTAAATTTTTTAGTTCTTCTTTCTTATAATGCCTTATCATATACAGTTGAAAGAAGTCAAATGGCACTTTAAACATTCTGCCCAGACATCTTCTTAGCCAAATCCACAAATTTATTAGTTTAATTTTCTCTTTCACATTACCACACACAATAGTGTTGCCAAAATTCTGCCTCTACAGAACAGGGATCATCCTGTATCCAGCTTCCATTAGTAATTTCCTCATTGCTTTTTCAACCTCCTCTAACAGTTTGCTTGTCACCAAACCAGTCTTTGCCATCAGCTCATCCAAGGCCAACACTGCACGTCTTATGGCTTTATTTATTCACCAAACTTATTTAAAAGCAGTGTGGGAGCTTCAAGTTCCAATTTCTGTCTTAGTTATCTATTTCTATGTAAGAAACTACTCCAAAACCTGGTGACTTAGAACAACAATGTGTACGCTCATGATTTGCAGTCAGCGTGAGGCTAGGCAGGATTATCTCTGTTCCCTGTGGTGTGGACTGGGGTCTCACATGAGCGTGAAGACCCAACATGGCTTCCCTTTCACATCTGATGACTAAGTTCGCTGGCTGGGAGAGCTGCATCTCTCCCTTCATAATCTCTCTTTCTCCAGAGCCTCTCTGCACATGTCCCCCCTTTCCATGAGGGTAATTGCACATTTTACATGGCAACTGGCTTCCAGGAGGGCAAACACAAAAGTTGCCAACCTTCCGAAGTGCTCGTCCACGGAACAAGGTCACTTCCAGCACATTTTATTGGTCAAAGCAAATTACAGACCAATCCAGAGCCAGCATGGGTGAGGATATGAATGCCATCTCTTGGCAAAGAACTGTGGGCATTTTAAAATCCACCATAGGGACCTAATGAAACTTAAAAGCTTTTGCACAACAAAGGAAACTATAAGTAAGGTGAAAAGACAGCCCTCAGATTGGGAGAAAATAATAGCAAATGAAGCAACAGACAAAGGATTAATCTCAAAATTATACAAGCAACTCCTGAAGCTCAATTCCAGAAAAATAAATGACCCAATCAAAAAATGGGCCAAAGAACTAAACAGATGTTTCTCCAAAGAAGACGTACAGATGGCTAACAAACACATGAAAAGATGCTCAACATTACTCATTATCAGAGAAATGCAAATCAAAACCACAATGAGGTACCAATACACGCCAGTCAGGATGGCTGCTATCCAAAAGTCTACAAGCAATAAATGCTGGAGAGGGTGTGGAGAAAAGGGAACCCTCTTACACTGTTGGTGGGAATGCAAACTAGTACAGCCACTATGGAGAACAGTGTGGAGATTTCTTAAAAAACTGGAAATAGAACTGCCATATGACCCAGCAATCCCACTTCTGGGCATACACACTGAGGAAACCAGATCTGAAAGAGACACGTGCACCCCAATGTTCATCGCAGCACTGTTTATAATAGCCAGGACATGGAAGCAACCTAGATGCCCATCAGCAGATGAATGGATAAGGAAGCTGTGGTACATATACACCATGGAATATTACTCAGCCGTTAAAAAGAATTCATTTGAATCAGTTCTAATGAGATGGATGAAACTGGAGCCCCTTATACAGAGTGAAGTAAGCCAGAAAGATAAAGAACATTACAGCATACTAACACATATATATGGAATTTAGAAAGATGGTAATGATAACCCTATATGCAAAACAGAAAAAGAGACACAGATGTACAGAACAGACTTTTGGACTCTGTGGGAGAAGGCGAGGGTGGGATGTTTCGAGAGAACAGCATGTATATTATCTATGGTGAAACAGATCACCAGCCCAGGTTGGGTGCATGAGACAAGTGCTCGGGCCTGGTGCACTGGGAAGACCCAGAGGAATCGGGTGGAGAGGGAGGTGGGAGGGGGGATCGGGATGGGGAGTACATGTAAATCCATGGCTGATTCATGTCAATGTATGACAAAACCCACTACAATGTTGTGAAGTAATTAACCTCCAACTAATAAAAAATAAATGAAAGATAAATAAATAAATAAAAAATAAAATAAAATCCACCATAGTTACTGAGTTCTATCAGCCTTAAAGAACATCTCTAAGATCTTGAGTTTATCCATCATAAAATGATAACGTTCAAGAAAGGAGTTCCCTACTAGAAGGCCAATTCCTCTAGCCACCCATGCTCAAAACCAAGTGCTCCTTATAACTCTGAGTTGGACATTTAGTTCATTGCATATTACTGGGCAGTTTTTTGCTTCTCTTTTCCAGGGCCCCCACACATCCATCTCCCCTTTTCTCTTCACCTCCACCGTGGATTTCACTGTTGGTTCACTTTCTGGTGATACCTAAAGGTCTCCAATAAATACCAAGTTAAAAGCCATATCAAAATATTATATGCACATTAGGATGAATGTGATTGCAAAGAGTCATAGGGACCCATGGCCATTTAAAGACATACTGACTGATAGAGCAAATTTTATTTCATCTTACTTTGATTTCGGCAATGATATGTAAAACTATGCTATTATTTACCTGGCTATGTCACCAAGATTATATAAGATATACAAAGCATTTTCATGTGGCATTTGATGCAGGAAATTTTTAATATAGCCAAAACCAAAATATTAAAATTTCAGCTTAAAAAAAATTACCAATGAGTCAGTTTAATAATCAATTAACTAATTTGTTTAACTAATTAATTAATTATTACATAGAAAATTATTGATTTATTAGTTATTATTAATCACTTAATTGATGACTTAGTTTTTAACTACCGCAAAATTAGACATTTGTTTAACAACTAATTTCTTGGAAGATAAGAATGGATGGGGTGCAACTTGGGTCAAGGCTGAAATTCAGAGGTATGATGAGGAATGGAATAGGTTTAGAGACGAGGTAAGGATGAGATGAAGATAAGGAATAACGTAAATGCAGGGATGAAGTGATGGATGAGGAGAAATGAGATTCAGGGAGGACTGAGATTCAAACAGAGGATAAAGATCAAGGAAAGTTGTGCGAATTATCATATACTAAATTACTATCATTATTTTTTACATTTTTGTCTTAGTTTTTAAAAAACTAAAACCTTGAGAAACCCAGCAGAACAGCTATAAAATACTCTTCTAATATTATTCACTTTTCTCCACCCATATCCTGCTCATCTTCCGTGGATGCCGTTCCTCCATCCACCCCTCTTCCTCTCCATCAGCCTTATCCCATCCAGCGAGCAGTGTCTGCTCAGCAGCTGATGTTTTAGTGAGTTTCCTCTGGAGACTAAAGACCACTTAGTGCTACTTTTGACAGATAGACTTAGTACCATTTCATTAATTCCGGCTCTGTCTGAAACAGATAATTTGTCACTTCAGTGTTTGTCATGGGGAAGGATAAATTGGGAGATTGGGATTGACATATACACACTACTATATACAATCGGATAAGTAAGAACCTACTGTATGGCATGGGGAATTCTACTCAATGCTCTGTAATGACCTACATGGGGAAAGAATCTAAATAAGAGTGCATTTATGTATACATACAACTGATTCACTTTGTTGCACAATGGAAACTAACAACGCATGGTAAATTAATTATAATCCAATAAAAATTCATTTAAAAATAGTTGTCATGGTGTTCTAAATAAAATGCAACATAAACGGCTACCTTATTTCCTTATACATAAACATATGACCTTAATCTCACCTAGAAACTGCAGTTTGCCTAGTTAGATGCTCTACAAATACATGAATACTTGAATAGTGTTAAATCTCTACAAATAATTGACTAAGAGAATTTCTTCCCATTTGAGTACTATGTAATTCTGATCCTCTGATTAAACATCATAATTACAAAGGAGTAGAGTGGTAAAGAGAAAAAAAACTTAAAAAAGGATAAAAATTAAAAATTCAATCAGTTCTTACAATCCTAGATTTTTGAGCTCCCTTTCTAATTTATGATCTTCCTGAAAATCGACCACTCTTGACTTCTTAGCTTTTTTCTTTTTATAATACCAGTATGCATACTCAGGCTGCCCTACAGGGAAGTTTTAATGATAAATGTGGCAATGACTAAAGCCTTACTTCTTGTCATGTCACTCAAGAGCAGGAATCTTGTTTATTCAACTTTGTACCCCCAAGTTCCCAATGCAGTGTAAGGCATACAATTGAACTTCTACAAAAATTGTTTGAATTGAATTTACTTGTAATGAATGTCTAGGTTTTACTAATTTTCATTAGTTATTTAGAAGCCCCAAATCTGGGCCAAAGAGTGGTACATCTTCAGTGAACAGCTTTCTGTCATGCATGACTAATTTCAAACCACTAGCCCAACTAGCTCAGCAGCACCAACCCAAATACCCTCAATCTTTCTTACTGTCTGTGATCTTAGTTACTTGTTCTCATATTAAGGGCTTTATCTTGTTTCTCAAGCTGGAAAGTTGAACCTGTCAGTCTCAATGCAACCTTAATATTCTTTCTTGAGTACAATTCAGACATATAATCATGCAGGCATTCAATTTCATGCCACCTCTCGCTTCAGTGTAGACAATTACCTTCATTTGGATTCTCCAGAAGGAGACCTGAAGACAATGATTCAAGGTGATCCCAGGACTGGTAGGGGAAGGGGAAGGGAGACAGGAAAAGGGTAGGTTCTCAAGCCAGTGTCACTGTGGTTGATGGGAGCTCAACCCCACAAGGGAACTCTGGAAGAACTCTGTGGGACATCTGACTCAGAGTTATCCCATCTGAGAGCTACAGGAATTAAAGATTATTTGCCTACTCCCTTTAGTCATTTGTGGCTGCCTGCCAGGGTGGGGTGCTATTTCTGGAACTTAAGCTTTCTGTCCCCAACTGAGTGGGCTTCAATTGCCAGAGAGAGCCCACAGGCAGTTGGAACTTCGGCCATTGTGCAGTTGTGTATAAGAGGATACAGGTAACTTCTGCTACTGTGGCCTTCCCTCCTCCTGCCCTATCCCTGGACATATGAAAACTTCTGTTTGAATGATGTATAGCTCTTCTCATTTCAAAACCTATCCAATACTGTCCAACAACCACTAAAACAGCTGTGCCGAAATGTGACCTTCCTTTGTTCAAACATAAGTATTTCCCCAATAGACAATCCTCAAAAGACTCAGCTCCACTAACGACCAATATGAACATGTATGTTTGCTCTGAGATTTCGGTGGAGTAAGCAGCAGCAGGCTCTGGCAGAAAAACCAGGGGCTGTGGTTACCCATCTCCTCCCATCGCTGTGCTAGCAATAACCTGTTTTTCCTCTCAAGCATAAGAAAAATGAGGCATTTCTGTTTTCCTCTTGTGCTAAACATTTTTCTCCAGTCATAGTATCATTCTTGTTCCTTTGCAGGTCTCTTTCTGTCAAGCATTTCCACGTGATTTACAAGCAGATGTCTCAGCCGACTTCCATTCCGACAGACACGGCTTATTTGCAACACTTCAGACTTGTCTTTAGTCACCATCTTCCCTTGGGATCAACTCTTTATTACCAATCATTCTTTTTTTTTTTCACACACCTGGCCAGATTTCTCCTGGATTTCTCCAGCTTTATCAAGTCATATCTCCTTGGTCCCTTGGCATTGCCCCATTGGCCACCCATGGCCTCCTTTTTTCCATTCTTCCTAACTCCATTCACATTTATCTGTCCTAAAGCCAATGCCTTTATATCATGGCATATCTCCTAGATCAGGGGTCAGAAAACTTTTTTTCTGTAAAGTCTAGGAGTAATATTTTGTTTGTGGGCCTACCATTTGTATTGCAATTATTCATCTCTATCATTATAGAGTGAAAGCAGCCATAGACATTTACGAATAAATGCGGCTATACCAAATAAAATTTTTTGAATAAAAATGGGCAATTGGCTTCCAGATTTGGCCTGGAGGCTCTAGTATGTCAACCCCAGGCTCAACAAAAGAGAAAGCAACAACTTTCTTTTAGAATGCCTTGTATATAAATACTCAATAAACACTTATTAAAAAGTTTTAAGAAATGTATGAAAAATTAATATTCTTCTCTGAACTGACATGGGCTTCCTTGATAGCTCAGTTGGTAAAGAATCTGCCTGTAATGCAAGAGACCTCAGTTCAATTCCTGGGTTGGAAAGATCCCCTGGAGAAAGGATAGGCTACCCACTCCAGTATTCTTGGACTTCTCTTGTGGCTCAGCTGGGAAAGAATCTGCCTGCAATGTGGGAGACCTGGGTTTGATCCCTAGGTTGGGAAGATCCCCTGGAAAAGGGAAAGGCTCCCCACACCAATATTCTGGCCTGGAGAATTCCATGAACTGTAGAGTCCATGGAGTCATGAAGAGTTGGACACAACTGAGTGATTTTCAAAAAAAAAAAAAACTGAGATATTTGGTGGAGAAAAACAGATTTTCATATCCATACACGGAAAAGACCACATGATCTCTCCTCACTTTGAATGAACAGTGAATACACTATTTTCTTAAACAAAAGGCATCAAAACAAAAATTTTCATCAAAATAAAAAATTAAGAAACAACAGAAAAAATGATTTGAATTCTGATTATCAGTTCCTTTCTTTGCAGTTCAGACACCAACCAATCAGTAATATAGTGTGTATATAGTGTGTAGGGTGTTTTTTTTTTTTTAGGACTTCTTTTCAGAGTAGTTTTAGGTTGATCACAAAATTTTCGGAGAGGTACAGAGGATTCCCATATATTCACTGCCCCCACACATGCACAGCTTCTCTCATTATTAGCATCACTCATCAGAATGGTACATTTTTACATAAACTGACAATCATATTTACCCACAGTCCAGAATGGAGTTGACCAGTTCAGAGGCTATTTCAAGAGTCTAAGTGACTAAAATTATCGTGCTGATTAGGGAGCTGATGAAAATTTGCCATATTTTGAATATAATTTGGAGATAGATCTAACAAGATTTTCTCGGGGGTGTGAGGTGTGAGGCACAGAGAAAAATTAAAGTGGACTCCAGTTTCCCAGCAGGTGGAAAAAATGGAGTCTTCATTCATTGACACGGAGAACATAAGAGAAACAGGTTTGGTGGCACAGAGCATTTCAGTTATGTGAATGGACCATGTTAAATTTGAGAATTTGACTAGACACCCAAACCAAACATAAATATACAAATAGGAGGTTCTGGAAAGAGAATACAGATATAAATTTGGAAGCATCAGAATATCAAGTGGTATTTATTGCTATGAAACTATAGGAGATCACCAAGAAAGTGACTAAGTCTGGGGCACTCCAATGTTTAGAGGTCAGAGGGATATGTGTATGTGTATGAAAGTCACTCAGTCATGTCCAGATCTTTGAGAACCTATGGACAATACAGTCCATGGAATTCTCCAGGCCAGAATACTGGAGTGGGTAGCCCTTCCCTTCTCCAGGGAATCTTTCCAGCCCAGGGATTGAACCCAGGTCTCCTGCATTGCAGGCGGATTCTTTCCCAGCTGAGCCACAAGGGAAGCCCAAGAATACTGGAGTGGGTAGCCTATCCGTTCTCCAGCAGATCTTCCAGACTCAGGAATTGAAATGGGGTCTCTTGCTTAGCAGGCAGATTCTTTACAAACTAAGCTATCAGGAAAGACCTATTCAGAGGGATGGGGTCCAGTAAAGAAGATAGAGAATGTGCTGTCAGTGAAAGGGAATACAGTCCCCAAAGCTGTGTGGAAAACTACTTAAATAAGGAAAGAGTGCTCACTGCTGTCAAATGTCACTGAAATGTCAAGTACAATTAGGATTTGAATCTGACAAGGAAGATCTTGAGAAGTGCTGTTTTAATGGAGTAATGTATGGAAAAACTTTATTGGAATCATCTCAAGAAGAATGGAGAAAGAAATAGAGGCAAGAAAGAAAGGAAATTTTTGAGATATTTGCTGCAAAGTGGAGAAGAGAAATAGGATGGAGAAATATGCAGTATTTATTTGTATGCTAATAGAAATGATCTGACAGAGAAGGAGGTTTGATCATATAGGGAAAAACAGATGAAATGTCTTTGAATAGATAAGAGGGCATGGGAGTTGTTGCCCAAGGGGAAGATTCCCTCTGGATAGGGGATCAGACCCTTTGCTTTGGGACATTTCAGTGGAAGCATGCAGTCATCATACTTTGACTTCATCTGAGGCATTGGAAGGGGAAGATTCACTTTATTCTTTAACATGAAATAAGGTAGCACATTGAAAAAGAAAGATGATTTCTTAACAGGAAATTTGCAAGCACTGTATGTGTTCCCATTAATTCTTCTCCACTTCGTTGCAATCTGTAGCTAATATTCTAGAGGAAAAGCAAACATAAAAATGGCTTAAAATGATAGTCACATCCATATTCTATTTGTTCCTCATAAGAAAGAAAAAAAGGTCATCAAATGATGATACTAGTCAGCGCATTAAAAAGCAGAGATATCACTTTGCTGACAAAGGTCTATAGAGTCAAAGCTATGATTTTTCCAGTAGTTATGTATGGAAGTGCGAGTTGAACCATAAAGAAGGCTGAGTACTGAAGAATTGATGCTTTCCAACTGTGGTGCTGGAGAAGACTCTTGAGTCCCCTGGACTGCAAAGAGGTCAAACCAGTCAATCCTAAAGGAAATCAACCCTGAGTATTCATTGGAAGGACTGTTGCTGAAGCTGAATCTCCAATACTTTGGCCACCTGATGTGAAGAACCAACTCATTGAAAAAGACCTTGATGCTGGGAAAGATTGAAAGCAAATCAAAAGGGAACGACAGAGTATGAGATGGTTAGATAGCATCACAGACTCAATGGACATAAGTTTGAGCAGACTCCGGGAGGTAGTGGAGGACAGAGGAGCCTGGTGTGCTGCAGTCCATGGTGCTGCAAAGAGTCAGACATGACTTAGTGACTGAACAACAACAACAATAGCGATACTAGTGGATTTTAGTATTTTTCCAGGAGCCAATAACAAAAACTGTGTTTAAATTCTCAGGTTACTTTTCTTTTTCCTCAAAACTTTGTACAATATCCCATTGCCTTCTGGTGATTTTTTTTGTAAAGGGGAATATGAGGTCAGTTTTAATTATTTATCTCTTGCAGGTTTTACTTGTTCTAGGTTTATTTCATTATATTTACAATAAAAAAATTGTATTTCTTCCTTATTTTTTTGCTTTATTCTTGTGTTTTTTTGTTGTTGTTGTTCTTGTTGATCTTTTACAGTTTTTCTTGGCAGTGGGCAGTCTCATATAACCCATATGTCAACCTTAAGCCAAATTTTTAGCAAATGCTACCAATGTTCCCACATATCCCTCGGACACTGTCATTCAGTGTGGGACAAACAAATTCTAATTACTGGTGTCTTATTACTGTACCTGAAGACTTTTTATGGAATTACAAAATTTTTCTCTTCTCACTCACATGGCAGGCTGGGAGTGTCCAGAAATTAACAACCTGTGTGAACAGCCCCAACCAAAGACTATTGAGAGTAGGTATATAAACACTTCAGTGTCCTCTTCTCCCAGGAGAATAACACTGACCCTGTGTTTTGCACCCGTTTCCTAGGTTTCTTCAGGAAATGAAGCTCTAATTGTCCAGTGTGGAATCTGTTTTAAAACACACCCATTACTGGCTGGCTTCCTTTCCCTGTTTTACTTCCCCACCCTCTTCCCGTGTTTCCCGAACTTACCTTGTAAACTTTTGAAATACTGTCTCAAAATGTGCTTCTGTGGGAACCCAAATTAAAACAAGTTGAAAGTACTCTTCCAAAATTTAATGCCTTATCTTTTAATTCCTTGAACATAATGATTTTACTTAATGTTTTACTTTTTAGAAATTGAAATTTATTTATATACTATAATGTAAACATCTTAAGAATACAGTTTGAGAAGTTTCAGCAAATGAATGAACTTGTGTAATCTACAACTCAATTAAGATATAAATCATCTATCATCTCAAAAAGTTCCCTTATGCTCATTTCCAAAATTCAGGGTTGATGCTGGACATTAGGATAGTATCTACTCCACACTGTATATGTTCTTGTGCCTCACTTCTTTCTCTTAACGTGATATCTGTGAGATTCATGAAGTCTTTTAGGGGAAAAAGTGTTTTCCTCTTCATTGCAATCAGTATTCCACTGTATGAGTGAATATACCATAATTCTTTATTGACTGTATGAGTCTTTTTGAAAGCCTATGTTGTCATTCTCCTCAATAAATAACTTGAAGTGAAATTGCTGGAGCATAGGGTAAATATGTGTTTAAAAATGTTTTTAAAAAGAAATATATGCTTTCCAAAGTAATATATCAGGTTTCCAGTTGCTCCACATCTTCTCCATCATTTAGTGTTGTCATTCTTTTTAATAGTAGCCATTACAGAGAATGTGCAATTGTATTTCACTCTGGTTTTAATTTGCATTTCACCAATAACTAACAAGCAACTTTCCATGTGTATGATAGAAATTTGTATATCTTATGTTGCCAAGTGACTGTTTACATTTTTGCCAGCTTATAAATATTTATATATAAGTGTATATATATATACACACATATACAGTGGCATATTTATAGTGACATATATATGTGAATACTTCCTCCAGTTTGTATCTTAACTTTTTATATTTTAATAGTGTCTTTTGATGAGCAAAAGTTTTAGTTTTTTATAAAGTTGAATTTATCACTTTTTTCTTTTATTATTAATGATCTTTATGTTCTGTGTAAGAAATCTGGTAAATATATTTTGTGTTCAAAACCTCTTGGTACCATGGTAGAAATCTTAATTTTTATGAAAAGACTCTGACTTGGAATGTTTCCCTATTTCTTGATGTTTTATGTTGCTTTAGATAGTCCCTTCTTCTTTTCTTAGTTCCAGCCTCACTGAATTCAATCTCACTCACCACTTGGCTGGTGGCCTAATCAAGGGCTCCTTACTTCAAACTGTTCATGTCACCTTTGTCATTAGCAGAAATTTCCCCCAGATTCTGTCAATGGACAATGGATTGTTGGTAACTTGCAGTTTTTTTCATTGTGCTGAGTGTTTATGTTTTTCTGGGTCTACAATAGTTAATTTAGTAGGAAGTTGGGAAAGGAGCTATTTTATAAAATATACATCTTCAATCAGAATTGTTTATATAATAATGGATGATGATTGGATTAAAAAGAAATGACAGATTGTAACCTAAATTACAGTGTATTTTAATTTTAAAATGTCAGGCTCTTCCAAAGAGTATTTTCAGGCAATAAGTGACTTGCCTCAAGTCATAAATTAAATAGGCAATTATCTCTATTTGTTTAGGAAAAAATGGTCACCCCAGAGAGAACATAACTTGCTATTTTCTAGGTTGCGGTAAAGCAGTCTGTACTGCCCTCTTTAAAATAACAGCTGCAGAGTTTAACCTTGAAGGCACTGAGAATGACTTATCCATCCTTTAAAGGTCAAATGCCACATTCAGGGTATCTTATGATCTTCCTCTAGGCATAACTGCTTTAGGAACTAAGTAAAATTCAGTTGCCTTTAAGGTATAAACAGAGGCTCAGGGTTCTGTAAACAAAAGATGAATTAACCAGTTAGGGAAAAAGAAAAGCTTGCCAAGTAACAAAGCTAAGCCAGCTCTCAAATAGCTCAACCCTCAGTGGTATTTGTCATTAGCCATGTGTATGCCACTTATTCTTGTCATCCACAAAAAGATGGCTTTCCTAAAGTCCACTGTAACAAAGTAGATGAAAAACACAAGCATTTCTTAGTAAATAAATATTTCAGATTTATAGTGTGCCTCAGCAGGATATTTTCAACCTGTAACAAATAATTTATGGCAAATTCTAATGGTGTTTCTTGTTACAGCAAGAACCATTTTAGGGAAGGAAACAAAAACAAAGAGAAGGCCAATAATCTGTCCAAGGTTCTACAGCTATGAAGTATCAAGTCTGGAAGCAGAACTGTGGTCGCTGGATCCAAAATGTGTCCCTCACTAACTCACCATCAGCTGTACCTAAAATTTCACCATCTGGGACACTTTTCTGCCTGGCATTGGTTAAAACAATTTCTTAACAACTGGAACAATAAAATGGAACAGTGCTAGGTGTGAATGGCTTCTTCTAAGATTGATTGGACAAGGCCTCGCCCATCAGAACAAGACCCAGTTTCTCCCTCAGTCAGTCTATCCTATTAGGAACCTTCCATAAGCCTCTTATCTGTCTCTAACAGTCGGCAGACAGAATGAAAACCACAATCACAGAAAACTAACCAATCTGATTACATGGACCACAGCCTTGTCGAACCCAATGAAACTATGAGCCACGCTGTGTAGAGCCACCCAAGATGGATGGGTCATGGTAGAGAGTTTTGACAAAATGTGGTCTGCTGGAGAAGGGAATGGCAAACCACTTCAGTATTCTTGCTTGAGAACCCCATGAAGAGTATGAAGAGGCAAAAAGATAGGACACTGAATGATGAACTCCCCAAGTCGGTAGGTGCCCAATATGCTACTGTAGATCAGTGGAGAAATAACTCCAGAAAGAATGAAGAGACAGAGCCAAAGCAAAAACAACCCCCAGTTGTGGATGTGACTGGTGATGGAAGTAAGGTCTGATGCTGTAAAAAGCAATATTGCACAGGAACCTGGAATGTTAGGTCCATGAACTGGAAGTGGTCAAACAAGAGATGGCAAGAGTGAACGTCTACATTTTAAGAATCAGGGAGCTAAGATGGACTGGAATGGGTGAATTTAATTCAGATGGCCATTATATCTACTACTGTGAGCAAGAGTCCCTTAGAAGAAATAGAGTTGCCATCATAGTCAACAAAAGAGTCGAAATGCAATACTTGGATGCAATCTCAAAAATGACAGAATGGAGCTGGATCGAGCTGTGGCTGCGTGGCACTGGAGCAAGCACCAGTGAGTGGCAGTGAGGAAAATTCTGAAAGAGATGGGAATACCAGACAACCTGACCTGCCTCTTGAGAAACCTGTATGCAGGTCAGGAAGCAACAGTTAGAACTGGACATGAAACAATAGACTGGTTCCAAACAGGGAAAGGAGTAAATCAAGGCTGTATATCGTCACCCTGCTTATTTAACTTATATGCAGAGTACATCATGAGAAATGCTGGGTTGGATGAAGCACAAGCTGGAATCAACATTGCTGGCAGAAATACCAATAACCTCGGATATGCAGATGACACCACCCTTATGGCAGAAAGTGAAGAAGAACTAAAGAGCCTCTTGATGAAAGTGAAAGAGGAGAGGGAAAAAGTTGGCTTAAAGCTCAACATTCAGAAAACTAAGATCATGGCATCTGGTCCCGTCACATCATGGCAAATAGACAGGGAAACATTGGAAACAGTGACAGACTTTATTTTGGGGGGCTCCAAAACCACTGCAGATGATGATTGCAGTCATGAAATTAAAAGACACTTACTCCTTGGAAGAAAAGATATGACCAACCTAGACAGCATATTACAAAGCAGAGACATTACTTTGTCAACAAAGGTCCATCTAGTCAAGGCTATGCTTTTTCCAGTAGTCATGTATGGATGTGAAAGTTGGACTATAAAGAAAGCTGAGGGCCAAAGAATTGAAGCTTTTGAACTGTGGTGTTAGAGAAGACGCTTAAGAGTCCCTTGGACTGCAAGGAGATCCATCCAGTGCATACTAAAGGAAATCAGTCCTGAATATTCATTGGAAGGACTGATGTTAAAGCTGAAACTCCAGTACTTTGGCACTTGATTTGAAGAACTGACTCATTTGAAAAGACCCTGATGCTGTGAAAGATTGAAGGTGGGAGGAGAAGGGGAGGACAGAGGATGAGATGGTTGTATGGCATCACCAACTCAATGGACATGAGTTTGAGTTGACTCTGGGAGTTGGTGATGGACAGGGAGGCCTGGCGTGCTGCAGTGCATGGGGTCACAAGGAGTCAGACATGACTGAGTGACTGAGCTGAACTGAAGAGTTAATGGGCAAATACAGGTGTCTCAGGGCTTCCCTGGTGGCTCAGACAGTGAAGAAACTGCCTGCAATGCAGGAAATGTGGGTTTGATACCTGGGTCAGGAAGATCCCCTGGAGAAGAGAATGGCTACCCACTCCAGTCTTCTTGCAAGGAGAATTCTATGGACATAGGAGCTTGGCAGGCTATAGTCCCTGGGGTCTCAATGAGTCAGACACTACTAAGTGACTAACATTTTCACTTTTTCTTTTCATAGGTCTTCCAAAGATTTGACATAGTGCCTAAAATTAACATATTGCTCAGTATTCTGACTGAGGCATTGAAAGTACCTCTCAGAATTCAGATATTACCTGGCAGAGAATAATACGTTAAAAAATAGTGAGGGTTAATACTTTAATGAAATAATTTCTCAAAAATTAGATGACAATTTATTTAGCATGGCTGTGAGGACATGACAATATAGTAGGTAGTTTAGCCAAGAGAGGAGTAATTGAGCAAGAGTTGGCATTTGAGGCTATAAGAGAAGATTTTAGCTTGATACAGAATTCTTTTATTTATTGATGTATGGTATCTTTGGTAAACGTTTCCAGTCTTTCCTGGTTGATTCCTTTTTTTGATTGCTTGTTTATGTACTTTTATCTAACCAAGGAGTCATAGGATAAGTCAAAAGCTAGCACATCATAGAGTAAAAAATCAGGCGTGGAAAGATCAGCAGGAGTTGGAAAGGTCCCATGATGATTTCCCAGAGCCCTACTGTTGTAAATTCTAATGCAAGAGAAAACGACTGTTAGTCATTATTCTCTTGGAATGGTAAATGTGGAATAAGCTTGTTCAGAAGTACCTGCTAAAGACCCAAAGTAAAATGGAGTCATTTATGTTGATAACAGAAAGGAACTGGCCAGTACAAGCACGTTAAAGAAAAATGAAACTCAACCGAAGGACACCAGCCAACGCCCAAACACCAAGTCTGTTCACTCCATTTTTGGACTTCTTTGCTTCCCTGATTCAACTACCCTGATCTAAATAAGGATGAAGATCACTAGGCAATAAATAAGCTGAAATAATAACCCTTTAGTCTGTGAGCAACTCAGAACTCATTGCTCCCATAGCCTTGAATTTCCCAGCTTGCAGGTTGAAACCCTTACAACAAACTTGTCTTTCTGCTTTGTTTCACTCAGTCTAAAGAGTTTGATTTTGGCTCAGATGGTAAAGAATCTGCCTGCAATGCAGGAGACCTAGGTTCCATCCCTGGGTTGGGAAGATCCTCTGAAGAAGGAAATGGCAACCCACTGCAGTATTCTTGTCTGGACAATACTTTTTTTTTTTTTTTAATTTATTTATTTTAATTGGAGGCTAAATACTTTACAATATTGTAGTGGCTTTTGCCATACATTGACATGAATCAGCCATGGGTGTACACGTGTTCTCCATCCTGAACCCTCCCTTTCCCATCCCATCCCTCAGGGTCATCCCAGTGTACCAGCCCTGAGCACCCTGTCTCATGCATCGAACCTGGACTGGTGATCTGTTTCATATATGACAACATACATGTTTCAATGCTGTTCTCTCAAATCACCCCACCCTTGCCTTCTCCCACAGAGTCCAAAAGACTGTTCTATACTTTGTTTCTTTTGCTGTCTCGCATATAGGGTCATCATTACCATATTTCTAAATTCCATATATATGCATTAGTATACTGTATTGGTGTTTTTCTTTCTGACTTACTTCACTCTGTATAATAGGTTCCAGTTTCATCCACCTCATTAGAACTGATTTAAATGTTTTCTTTTTTTAAAAAAATATATTTATTTTAATTGGGGGCTAATTACTTTACAATATTGTATTGGTTTTGCCATACATTGACATGAATCCTCCATGGGTGTATATGTGGCCCCCATCCTGAACCCCCTTCCCACCTCCCTCCCCATCCCATCCCTCTGCGTCATCCCAGTGCTCCAGCCCCAAGCACCCTGTATCATGCATTGAACCTGGACTGGTGATTCATTTCACATATGATAATACACTTGTTTCAATGCCATTCTCCCAAATCACCCCACCCTCACCTTCTCCCACAGAGTCCAAAAGACTGTTCTATACATCTGTGTCTTTTTTGTTGTCTCATATACAGGATTATCATTACCATCTTTCTAAATTCCATATATATGCATTAGTATACTGTATTGGTGTTTTTCTTTCTGGCTTGCTTCACTCTGTATAATAGGCTCCAGTTTCATCCACCTCATTAGAACTGATTCAAATGTATTCTTTTTAACGGTTGAGTAATATTCCATTGTGTATATGTACCATAGTTTTCTTATCCACTCGTCTGCTGATGGGCATCTAGGTTGCTTCCATGTCCTGGCTATTATAAACAGTGCTGTGATGAACATTGGGGTACATGTGTCTCTTTCAATTCTGGTTTCCTCAGTGTGTATGCCCAGGACTGGGATTGCTGGGTCATATGGCAGTTCTATTTCCAGGTTTTTAAGGAATCTCCACACTCCTCCATAGTGGCTGTGCTAGTTTGCATTCCCAACAACAGTGTAAGAGGGTTCCCTTTTCTCTGCACCCTCTCCAGCATTTATTACTTGTAGACTTTTGGATAGCAGCCATTCTGACCAGTGTGAGATGGTACCTCATTGTGGTTTTGATTTGCATTTCTCTGACAATGAATGGTGTTGAGCATCTTTTCATGTGTTTGTTAGCCAACTGTATGTCTTCTTTGGAGAAATGTCTGTTTAGTTCTTTGGCACATTTTTTGATTGGGTTGTTTATTTTTCTGGAATTGAGCTGTATGAGCTGCTTGTATATTTTTGAGATTAATTCTTTGTCAGTTGCTTCATTTGCTATTATTTTCTCCCATTCTGAAGGCTGTCTTTTCACCTTGCTTACAGTTTCCTTTGTTGTGCAAAAGTTTTTAAGTTTAATTAGGTCCCATTTGTTTATTTTTGCTTTTATTTCCGTTACTCTGGGAGGTGGGTCATAGAGGATCCTGCTGTGATTTATGTTGGAGAGTGTTTTGTCTATGTTTTCCTCTAGGAGTTTTATAGTTCCTGGTCTTACATTTAGATCTTTAATCCATTTTGAGTTTATTTTTGTGTATGGTGTTAGAAAGTGTTCTAGTTTCATTCTTTTACAAGTGGTTGACCAGTTTTCCCAGCACCACTTGTTAAAGAGATTGTCTTTTCTCCATTGTATATTCTTGCCTCCTTTGTCAAAGATAAGGTGTCCATAAGTGCATGGATTTATCTCTGGGCTTTCTATTTTGTTCCATTGATCTATATTTCTGTCTTTGTGCCAGTACCATACTGTTTTGATGACTGTGGCTTTGTAGTGTAGCCTGAAGTTAGGCAGGTTGATTCCTCCAGTTCCATTCTTCTCTCTCAAGATTGCTTTGGCTGTTCGAGGTTTTTTGTATTTCCATACAAATTTTTAAATTATTTGTTCTAGTTCTGTGAAAAATACTGTGATAGGGGTTGCATAGAATCTATAGATTGCTTTGGGTAGTATACTCAATTTCACTATATTGATTCTTTCAATCCATGCACATGGTATATTTCTCCATCTATTTGTGTTATCTTTGATTTCTTTCATCAGTGTCTTATAGTTTTCTATATATAGATCTTATGTTTCTTTGGGTAGATTTATTCCTAAGTGTTTCATTCTTTTTGTTGCAATGGTGAATGGAATGGTTTCCTTAATTTCTTTTTTTTGTTGTTGTTGTTTTCTCATTGTTAGTGTAGAGGAATGCAAGGGATTTCTGTGTGTTAATTTTATACCCTGCAACTTTACTATATTCATTGATTAGCTCTAGTAATTTTCTGGTGGAGTCTTTAGGGTTTTCTATGTAGCGGATCCTATCATCTGCAAAGAGTGAGAGTTTTACTTCTTCTTTTCCAATCTGGATTCCTTTTATTTCCTTTCTTCTCTGATTGCTGTAGCTAAAACTTCCAAAAGTATGTAGAATAGCAGTGGTGAGAGTGGGCACCCTTGTCCTGTTCCTGACTTTAGGGGAAATGCTTTTAATTTTTCACCATTGAGGATAATGTTTGCTGTGTTTTTGCCATATACAGCTTTTATTATGTTGAGGTATGTTCCTTCTATTCCTGCTTCCTGGAGGGTTTTTATCATAAATGAATGTTGAATTCTATCAAAGGCTTTTCTCTGCATCTATTGAGATAATCATATGGTTTTTATCTTTAAATTAGCTAATGTGGTGTATCACATTGATTGATTTGTGGATATTAAAGAATCCTTGCATCCCTGGGTAAAGCCCACCTGGTCATGAAGTATGATCTTTTTAATATGTTGTTGGATTCTGTTTGCTAGGATTTTGTTAAGGATTTTTGCATCTGTGTTCACCAGTGATATTGGCCTGTAGTTTTCTTTCTTTCTTTCTTTTTTTTTCCTTTGGTAGCATCTTTGTCTGGTTTTGCTATTTGGGGTGATGGTGGCCTCACAGAATGAGTTTGGAAGTTTACCTTCCTCTGCAATTTTCTGGAAGAGTTTGAGTAGGATAGGTGTTAGCTCTTCTCTAAATTTTTGGTAGAATTCAGCTGTGAAGCCGTTTTTTTGTTTGTTTGTTGGAAGATTTCTGATTACAGTTTCAATTTCCATGCTTGTGATGGGTCTGTTAAGATTTTCTATTTCTTCCTGGTTCCATTTTGGAAAGTTGTTTTTCCCTTGCTGCTTTTAATATTTGTTCTTTGTGTTTGATCTTTGTTAATTTGATTAATATGTGTCTTGGGTGTTCTCCTGCCTCCATTATTCCACTGTTTGTTCCCTACAGAGTGTTTTTGATCTCATTTTATTGCATTACTCATTAGTGATTGACTCTTTTTTATTTCTTCTAGGTCCTTGTTAAACATTTCTTGCATCTTCTCAATCCTTGTCTCCAGGCTATTTATCTGTAACTCCATTTTGTTTTCAAAATTTTGGATCATTTTTACTATCATTATTCTGAATTCTTTTTCAGGTAGACTCCCTATTTCCTCCTCTTTTGTTTGGTTTGGTGGGCATTTATCATGTTCCTTTATCTGCTGAGTATTTCTCTGCCTTTTCATCTTGTTTAGATTGCTGTGCTTGGGATGGCCTTTCTGTATTCTGGCAGTTTGTGGTTCCTCTTTATTGTAGAGATTTCTCCCTGTGGGTGGGGTTGGATGAGTAGCTTGTCAAGGTTTCCTGGTTAGGGAAGCTTGCATCAGTGTTCTGGTGGGTGGAGCTGGATTTCTTCTCTCTGGAGTGCAATGAAGTGTCCAGTAGTGAGTTTTGAGATGTCTGTGGGTTTGGTGTGGCTTTGGGCAGCCTGTATATTAAAGCTCAGGGCTATATTCCTGCATTGCTGGAGAATTTGCGTGGTATGTCTTGCTCTGGAACTTGTTGGCTCTTGAGTGGAGCTTGGTTTCAGTGTAGGTATGGAGGCTTTTGGGTGAGCTCTTATTGATTAAGGTTCCCTGGGGTCAGGGATAATAGTAAAAACATATCTAGGAATTTCTCTGAAACTGTTGCAGGCAGTGTGGGGTCAGTTCAGTTTCAGATAGTTCCTTGTTCCAGCTTGTAGTTCTCAAGGTCTATAGGCCCCTTCCAATGTAGTCGGTGCTAACTACAGGGTTTTAATCTGTTGCACCGGTCACTTCCAAAGTGGTTCCCTCTGTTTTTTTGGCTTCTTCTGTTTGAAAGTCTCTTCAGTGTCTAATTTCTGCCCTGACACAAGGGGGCGGTGGTGGTCACTTATTTAGGCTCACGTGTTCAGTCATGCTGTGGGGAGGAAGGAACACTGCAAACAAATGTCACTGGCATGCATGGGGAGTGCTTGCAGTGTCTGGGCCACACTGGGTTTGCCCCCGCTCATGGAATGTGTGCTTTCCCAGTCTATACTGCTCAGGCTCCAGGTTGCTCTGCAGGGGAACTGTCTAAAGCGGGCGCTGGGTTGCCTGCACTTCCAAGGTCTATGCTGCTCAGGTTTAGGTTCTTGGGTACTCCACAAAGGCACAGACATGGTTGGGCCTGTGTTTTGTGCCCTTCCCAGGTCCAGGCAGCTCAGGCGACCAGGTGCTTGGTGAGCACACTCTCCCCAGATTGGGTGGGGCATCTTAAAACCTCTCCCATCCCAGCCCCTCGGTTTCGTGGGTGCATAGCGGGAGCGCCACCTCATGCCGTGTGTCTCCTCTGGGATGACTCCTAGCTGGACCTCCTGGCAGTGTCAGCCTCCAGGATCCAGGAGACTTGGTTAGCAACTAGGACCTGCTTCGCGTTGGTAGAGATGCCGATCCTCTGGGGCTGAGATTCCTCTTTCTGGCTCTGGCTGTAATCCTTTTGTTTCTGTGAGAAGGCCCCAGCAGTGCTTAGTTACGAGCTTTTTGCTGGACAAGGTTTCTCTCGCTCTCTGTTTTTTTTTTTTTTTTTTCTCTCTCTCTGGTTATCCCACTGTTTGGGTTGCTATCTCACATTAGCTCCCTCAGATTGTTCTCAGGGTATTTGGGCCTGGTCCCTACCCTAAGCAATGCAGCCTGCGCCTCCCTGTTCAGCCCCCACTTGCTGGTGGAGGATGTGAGCGTCTGGGCTACTTCTCTGCTGGGAGCTGCCATTAGGCATGTAATCAATTCAGTTCAGTTCAGTTCAGTCACTCAGTTGTGTCTGACTCTTTGCGACCCCATGAACCACAGCATGCCAGGCCTCCCTGTCCATCACCAACTCCCAGAGTTTACTCAAATTCATGTCCATTGAGTCCGTGATGATATCCCACCATCTCATCCTCTGTCATCCCCTTCTCCTCCTGCTCCCAATCCCTCCCAGCATCAGGGACTTTTCCAATGAGTCAGCTCTTCGCATCAGGTGGCCAAAGTATTGGAGTTTCAGCTTCAACATCAGTCCTTCCAATGAACACCCAGGACTGATCTCCTTTAGGATGGACTGGTTGGATCTCCTTGCAGTCCAAGGGACTCTCAAGAGTCTTCTCCAACACCACAGTTCAAAAGCATCAATACTTTGGTGCTCAGCTTTCTTTATAGTCCAACTCTCACAACCATACATGACCACTGGAAAAACCATAGCCTTGACTAGACGGACCTTTGTTGGCAAAGTAATGTCTCTGCTTTTAAGCATGCTATCCAGGTTGGTCATAACTTTCCTTCCAAGGAGTAAGTGTCTTTTAATTTCATGGCTGCAATCACCATCTGCAGTGATCTTGGAGCCCAAAAAATAAAGTTTGCCACTGTTTCCACTGTTTCCCCATCTATCTGCCATGAAGTGATGGGACCGAATGCCATGGTCTTAGTTTTCTGAATGTTAAGCTTTAAGCAAACCTTTTCACTCTCCTCTTTCACTTTCATCAAGATGCTCTTTAGTTCTTCTTCACTTTCTGCCATAAGGGTGGTGTCATCTGCTTATCTGAGGTTATTGATATTTCTCCCGGCAATCTTGATTCCAGCTTGTGCTTCCCCCAGCCCAGCGTTTCTCATGATGTACTCTGCATATGAGTTAAATAAGCAGGGTGACAATATACAGCCTTGACGAACTCCTTTTCCAATTTGGAACCAGTCTGTTGTTCCATGTCCAGTTCTAACTGTTGCTTCCTGAACTGCCTACAAGTTTCTCAAGAGACAGGTCAGGTGGTCTGGTATTCCCATCTCTTTCAGAATTTTCCACAGTTTATTGTGATCCACACAGTCAAAGGCTTTGGCATAGTCAATAAAGCAGAAATAGATGTTTTTTCTGGAACTCTCTTGTTTTTTTGATGATCCATCGGATGTTGGCAATTTGATCTCTGGTTCCTCTGCCTTTTCTAAAACCACGTTGAACACCTGGACACTGAAAGATGAACTCCCCAGGTCAGTAGGTGCCCAATACAATACTGGAGAACAGTGGAGAAATAACTCCAGAAAGAATGAAGGGATGGAACCAAAGCAATAACAACACCCAGTTGTGAATGGGACTGGTGATAGAAGCAAGATTTGATGCTATAAAGAGCAATATTGCATAGGAACCTGGAATGTTAGGTCCATGAATCAAGGCAAATTGGAAGTGGTCAAACAGGAGATGGCAGGAATGAACATCGACATTCTAGGAATCAGTGAACTAAGATGGACTGGAATGGGTGAATTTAACTCAGATGACCATTATATCTACTACTGTGGGCAGAAATCCCTTAGAAGAAATGGAGTAGCCACCATAGTCGACAAAAGAGTCCAAAATGCAGTACTTGGTTGCAATCTCAAAAACAACAGAATGATCTATGTTCATTTCCAAGGCAAACCATTCAATATCATGGTAATTCAAGTCTATGCCCCGACCAGTAATGCTGAAGAAGCTGAAGTTGAACAGTTCTATGAAGACCCACAAGACCTTCTAGAACGAACACCCAAAAAAGATGTCCTTTTCATTATAGGGAACTGGAATGCAAAAGTAGGAAATCAAGAAACACGTGGAGGAACAGGCAAATTTGGCCTTGAAGTACAGAATGAAGCAGGGCAAAGGCTCATAGAGTTCTGCCAAGAGAACGCACTGGTCATAGCAAACACCCTCTTACAACAACACAAGAGAAGACACTACACATGGGCATCACCAGATGATTGACATTGAAATCAGATTGATTGTATTCTTTGCAGCCAAAGATGGAGAAGCTCCAAACAGTCAGCAAAAACAAGACCAGGAGCTGACTGTGCCTCAGATCATGAACTCCTTATTGCCAAATTCAGACTTAAATTCAAGAAAGTGGAGAAAACCATTAGATCATTCAGGTATGACCTAAATCAAATCCCTTATGACTATACAGTGGAAGTGAGAAATAGATTTAAAGGACTAGATCTGATAGACAGAGTGCCTGAAGAACTATGAATGTAGGTTCATGACATTGTACAGGAGACAGGAATCAAGACCACCCCCCAAAAAAAGAAATGTAATCTGTGGGTTTTATTTACTTATTTTTCCTTCCAGTTATGTTGCCCTCTGAGATTCCAAAACTCCCCAAAGAGCCACCACTGAGAGGGTTTCCTGGTGTTTGGAAACTTCTCCTCTTTTATGACTCCCTCCCCAGGACGGGTCTCCATCTCTAACTCTTTTGTCTCCCTTTTTATCTTTTATATTTTGTCCTACCTCCTTTCAAAGACAATGGGATGCCTTTCTAGGTGTCTGGTGTCCTCTGCCAGAGTTCAGAAGTTGTTTTGTGGAATTTGTTCAGCATTCAAATGATCTTTTGATGAATTTGTGGGGGAGAAAGTGGTCTCCCTGTCCTATTCCTCCCATCTTAGGACCACCCCTGCCCATTTGCCTGGACAATTCCATGGACAGAGGACCCTGGCAGGCAACAGTGCATGGGGTCTCAAAGAGTCAAACACAACTGAGTGACTAACACTTTTATGATACCTCTGTATCCAAAGGTTACTCTGTGCACATGTGTTTTCTAAAATATGTGTCTACAGACTAGTCTTTAGAAAGCTGTGATGGCATGGCCCATGCCCATTGGCTTGTAGCACGCTAAGCAGAGGAGCTGTTCCAGATCAAGCATCCAGGGGGAGAAATCAGGGATCATAGTGAAAGTATGAAAGCACAAGACTTGGGAAAGCACAATGAGCACAAGACTTGGGAAAGAAATAGGGACCAAAGAAGAACAAAGATGAACTTTGCAACTTTGTTGTTTGACATGGCTGGACAAAGACCCTACCATATATGCACTACCAAATTGCCCACTAGGTCAAGAGCTGTAGGCAAAATTGGCTGATGTTCATGCAATGCTACTTCATCTTTATTTGCTATACTAGAGGTTTTTTTAAATATTAAAAATTCCAGCTATTCATCCATACATATACTCAAAGGCTTATAGACTGCTTTCCTCCAAGTTACAACTCTGAAATTCTGCATTAATTTCTAAAATATTTTTCAGGCCTGTAATTGTATGTCTATGAGATCTAAACATATAAATCATCAGAATCAAAATCTTACTGCTGGGTTATAAAGACTCTCAAATGTCATCTGATGAGTTCTCCCCAAATCTGATGCTTAATCTAATCTATACTTCCATAACTATAAAGATAGGAACTCACTTCATTACATTTCTCCCAGGGATAACTTCATTTATTTATACCTTCCATGTCTTGGTTACATAAATACAATTCCATTCCTTTACTTGAAATATCTAATCAGTTATCAGTTATCAAATTTTTTTGAAACTTGAATAGGTCAAATGTTAAAATTCCTTGATCACTTCCGTGTATGAAAGGACATTGGTATAATTTTGAGTAACTTTTTCTTCCATCAAATTGCCCTTCTGAAAAATTTAGACTTTCCATATGTTGGACAGATATTGGAGAGTTTTATTTTTTCAACAGCCTTAAGACTTACTATGTAGGATTCCAACTATAAAATTAAAAATGCCTTCTAAGGGTTTAGCATTTTACTCTATGATCACTAGTTATCTTTAAGAATGTGATCACCTAAGTAAAAATAGCATTGTTATCTATTGGCCAATACTTAATAGATTTAAAGCAGAATAACTTGTTTATTCATTTCATAAATTGATCTTCCTTCTTCCAGGTCCTATGCATTGTCTTGGGGCTTCAGTGGTAAAGAAGACATAGCTACACCCTCAAGGAATTATTCTTGGAAAAAATGACAGGAAAACAAGCAATTACAACACAATGTGTTATGGGCTAGAAAAGGTGTGCAGTTCTACAGGGAAAGACATCAGTCATCTTAACAAGCTATGGTGAAGAAGGGATGGGTATCAGAAGAAGGGTTGTAGGACTTAACTATGAAGTGACCACAGAGGTGTTGAATTTGTCAGTCACATGATGTAGAGAAGATCTTCCAAGAAGAGGAGCTATTGGGACAAAGTTTTGCAAAGGAGAGAAATGACATGATCAGAAAACTGCAGTTGCTTACATGTGACCTGATATGGGAAATAACAGGAAGGAAAGAGAAAGAGAAGGTGAGAATGAGAAAAAGAAGGGAGAAGAGAGGAGAGGAGAGAGCTAATGGTGGAGAGTGAAGAGAAGTTGAAGATTAGGATGAAGGTTAAGGCCACATTATGACTGTCCTTGTATGAACATCCTTGTATGAAAAATGTTATGATCAGGGCACAAAGATGGTTGGATGATCAGAGAAAGAGTCTAAGAAACATCAGTTATAGAACTGAAGGAAAATATGCCCCACAGTGAAAGAGAAGAGTCTCCAGAAAAGGAGGGAATAGATAAGAAAGTTGAATGCTCCAAAGAGGCTGAATGGCAAGTAATTTAAGGACATAAAAGTACTATTGGACTTGATGACCAAGGAGTCCTTGGGAACCCAGAAGTGAGTATTTTCACTGGTTGGGGGTTGGGAGGTTGGGGGCAGGCACAGGAGAGGACCTTGATGTTGAAGTGTAGATGGAAGGTGAGGACATGGAGGCAATTCCTATAGCTGGTGCTCATAAGAGCCTGGATGTGAGAAGAGAGAGTAAGCAGAAAAGCTGGGAATTGAGGTGAACACCTTTGGAAATGGATGAGATTCTGATACATATTTATGCTGATAGAAAAGAGCCAGGAGGGAGTGTGAAACTGAAGATTTAAGAGGGAGAAGGGTTGTGCCAATATGCTGGTTATTGTGCATAATGCTGCAATGAACATTGGGGTACATGTCTTTTTGTATGATAATTTTCTCTGGGTATATGCCCAGGAGTGGGATTGCTGGGTCGTATAGTAGCTCAATTTTTAGCTTTCTAAGGAAGCACCACACTGTTCTCCATAATGGTTGTATCTATTTACTTTCCCACCAACAGTGTAGGAGGGTTCTCTTTTCTCCACATCCTCCCCAGCATTTATTGTTTGTAGATTTTTTGATGACGCTCATTCTGTCCGGTGTGAGGTGATACTTCATTGTAGTTTTGATAGGAAGGAAGTCCAAGAGAGAGGGGATATATGTATCTGTACAGTGGAGGCTAGCACAGTGTTATAAAGCAACTATATACCCCAATAAAAATTAGTCATAAAAAAAGAAGGAGAAGAACAATGATAGAGGGAAGTCCCTTTGAAAGGAGGGAGAAATGGCTTCAGAGGACAAGAGGAGGACTAAAGCTTGAGCAGGAGACAGATTTTCAATGTAATTAGAGAGAGGGAGAAAGAGGTGGGTATGTTTGTGGTTGAGTTTTTGCAGCAAGTTGGGACTCCCCTTGACACTGTGAGAAACTGGGGAGTGTTTATCGGTTTATGTTGTCTGAGAAGCAGACAACCAAGATGGAATCAGACATCCAAGAGATTTATAGAGGTGCGGAATGCTGGAGACTGGGGAAAGGAAGAAAGAGCAGGAGGAGGTTAGAGAGTCTTGGACTGCTATATAGTCTGACCCATATCAGAGAAGAGAGGGAAATAAAAAGGACTAAAGAGGAGGAGCCTCAAACCTCAGTGGAGCTAAGAAAGTGTCTTGGCCAGGCTGATGCAGTCACGTCCCTAGTAGCTCACAGTCTCAGACAATGGCAGAGAGCAGTCACATACATGTGGAGAGGGTGGCCACCTTCGGGGGAGGCCAAGAGCTGGAGGCTGTTTGTAGCAGCTTTCCCATGACCTCCACAAGAAGCATCACCCAGAGAGGAAACAGCAACTCCCTCCAGCAGTATCTCCACCAGCAGCTGTGGGGCTCCAGCTTCCACTGAATAGCACCGTGTGATTCGAGTTCCGAACGCATGTCTCGAGCTGCTGGCCTCCTCCCAAGTTCTCTCCATTCCTGGAATGTGGGTGGCTTCTTGCTGCCATTAATTTCTGTTTGTCTCTTCTTCCTCTGTTTGACCTCTCAGCTCTTCAGTGGCTGGTATGAATGATGGCAACTGGTTTCTTCTTTCCTAGATGGCCCATGAATGACAAAGGGACCCATATTCACTGTACCTCTCATCCTCCCTCCTCTCCCCGAACACTGAATATAGAGTTATTTATTTAGTTTGTTTTGTTTGTTTGTTTTGTGGTCATCTGCCTAACTAACGAGGACCAAGAAGCACTAGAAACCTACCTGGAAGGTCTGGTTCCAACAAGAAGTTAAAATCTGGGATTTGGGATGAGGCTCAAACATTGTACAGATGTCCCTCATATCTGCAGGAAATTGGTTCTAGGAGATTCCAAGGATACCAAACTCCATGGACGCTCAAGTCTCTTATAGAAAATGGCAGAGGACTGGGAATTTTCTGGCTGTCCAGTGGTTAGGACTGAGCTTCCACTGCAGGGAGCACTAGTTCGATCCCTGGCTGGGGAACTAAGATCCTTCATGTTGTGCGATGTGCCTAAAAAATCATAAATAAATATGGCAGAGTACAACAAATACAGTTTGCTCTCTGTATCTACAGATGCAAAACCCACAGATGGGAAACCCACAGATATGGAAGGCAGACTGTAACTATAATGAATGCAGTCATTAGGCTTTGGGCATTGCAAACTCCATGTTTCTTAGCTACCCTCCCAATTTCCATAATACAATTTCCACTTATTCCTCACATCAGGAGTAATGCCCATCTTATTCCATTCTTGGCTCTTCAGCTCTGTAGAATCCATCATATCTGTATCTGAAGAAGAATGACTTTGTGTTCATTACATTATCTTCACAACTGTGCATTTGAAAATTCCTAACCAGGGTTTAAAGCTCTTTGGACAGCAAGGAGATCAAACAGTCAATCCTAAAAGAAAGCAACCCTGAATATTAATTGGGAAGACTGATGCTGAAGCTGAGCTCCAATACTTTGGTCACCGGATGTGAAGAGCCAACTCACTGGAAAAGACCCTGATACTGGGGGGAAATGAGGGCAGGAGGAGAACAGGGCAACAGAGGATGAGATGGTTGAATGGCATCACCAACTCAATGGACATGAGTTTGAGCAAACTCTGGGAGATGGTGAAGGACAGGGAAGCCTGGCGTGCTGCACTCTATGTAGTCAGAAACAGTCAGATATGACTTGGTGATCGAACAACAATCCAGGGTTTTTGGCCATGTGGTGTGCTGATCATCACTGGGCATGGAGAGAAGGATAATTTTTTTCCTGTTATAACCAATGTCTAGAAGGAAGAAGATTATATTCTTCAAATAATGAATTCATCTCTTTAACATGATAATTCTGAGGCCCACAGTAAGTGCCAGGAAGGGAATATTTTTCCTATTGCTTTTTATTCATTGTTTTTCCAATGAAACAACTATACTAGGTAAAAAGCCATAATTCACCCAAATATAATTTGCAGCAACCATTCAGTAAGAACTCTGGGTTGTATCACCCACAACCAGGCAGTGGGGCAGCTGGTCTTCTCATTTCATACTGTCAGTTATAATAACGGTATGTGTGGCTGTAGAGTCCTTTTCTAACTCTTTTTTAGGAGGAAATACAACAAGGAAGGATGCATATTCATTCCATGCCTGGATGACTGGAGGAGATTGTCACAATAACAGCCCCAACTTGTTCCTGCCTCCCTGTATGTGGGCCACCTTGCAATGTGACTTTGCCCACAAATATGAAGTCCATTTCTCTACTCCTCAATTTCTCTACTCTACTCCGCATCACTCCAGGGTCTTGTTCTGGCTTATGCAACAACTGCAAACGGGATGCAGACAAAGGCTTGAAAGTGCTTGCCCACTGGGACTTACTTTCTGCTGTCGGAAACTTTCTGTCATTGGGTGAGTAAGCCTGGGCTGGCAGGCTACAGGCTACCTGTGGGGAGAGTAGCCTTGCCAGGCCTTCTGAGACCCCAGAACCCATCTGAGACTCCACAGAAACCTGGAGAACTAGTGATGTGAGCGCTCAGGGATGTTTTCATGCACTTCCAGCCTTCTATTCCCTTCAATGGATACTTGGAAAAACAAGCAAACAAAAATATTGTTTAACCTCATTTCTCAGTTAAATTACATTTTTAATTTCTTGTTGATAGTTTTCACTTTTAAATGTCCTTCTTGGTGTTTCACTAGCAGAGTTATCAGTGGAATATGTTTGCATATTAACCCATTTTTTCTTTTATTACTGCATACAATGATGCATGAAAATAATGTTAGTTGTTCTGATTCACTAAGTTCTGAGTGGTGTCTCAGGCAGCAAAATATAACTGTGTCTGAGCTCAATAACCATGTAAAATGCCTGGCACAGACCTGGTATGTGGTAGGTGTTCCACATGGGTTTGTTGGTTGATGGCAAGGATGTCTAACTCATTCTTGAAAAAAAAATGAAAGATTTCTCCTAATGTGAGATCCTCTTATATAAATCTGTAATGTACCTGCATTTACTTCAAGTTTTTTTCTGAACCAATATAAGTTCATTTAAAAGATGCAGAGATTTTTATCTACTCATCTAAGGGATAGTTAGAAAAGAGTGGAACTAGAGGGTGAAAGAAGAAAGAAGATAGAGCAGAAGGCAAAGAAGTTTTTGCCATCTGGTCTTGGCTCAACTACAAGAAGGGGACACAAAATAAATGTGGGCCTTAGAACTGTTCTCAGGGATGCATTGGGATGAAGGAGGTGACAGACGTTTCAGAACTGAAGGAACTGGGTACCTCTGCTACCTTCTTGTGTGCACAGGAGGGGTTCAGGCTGTGTTTACCTTCCATATTTGCAAGAGAGGTTGAGAAACACATATCAACTCTGGCAATAAGACTGAGCTAAATAAACATTTCCCAGGCAACTTGTATCTCAGGCTTCCAAATTAACTGCAGCTTCAGAGCAAAAAGACATGTTTCAACAGCTCCTAATTACAAAGCATTGAACACTTTAATGGAAAACTAAGAACAGCAACAAAAGAAAATATCAATCAAATGTTTTCTTTCAATATGTATATATGAGGAAAATGAATTAGAAGCACTATATTCACACTTCAAAGAAGAAAGATCTTTAAATAGTTCTATCATACAGAACAGATGTTGTCAAACTACAGCATATAGACCAAGTCTAGCCTGTCCCTTGTTTTCAAAAATAAAGTTTTCCTGGAATACAGACTTTCCTACTTATTTACAGATTGCTTATGGCAGCTTTGGGGCTACAATAGCAGAAATGAGTAGTTCCGACACAGACTCTATGGCTTGTAAAGCCTAAAATATTTGCTATCTGCCCTTTATAGAAAATGTTTTCCAACCTCTAATATGGAAGATGATAAGGGGTAACTACTTGAATCTATGACTAATAGTCCCCAAAAATGTGTGAAATATCATTGAAATTCTCTTTTTTAAATTGAAGTATAGTTGATTTACAATATTCTGTTAATTTATGCTGTACAGAAAATTGATTCAGTTATACAGATACACACATATACATTCTTTTTTATATTCTTTTCCAAGATTGTTTATCACAGTATATTGAACATAGTTCCCAGTGCTATAGAGTAGGACCTTATTTATCCATTCTCTGTATAATAGTTTGTATCTACTAACCCCAAACTCCCAATCCTTCCTTCTCTCATCCCCCTCTGCCTGGGCAACCACAGTCTGTCCTCTATGTTTGTGAGTCTGTTTCTGTTTTGTAGATAAGTTCATTTGTATCATATTTTAGATTCCACTTACAGCTGATGTTGTATTGTTTTTGTCTTTGTATTTCTGACTTACTCCACTTAGTATGGTAACCTCTAGGGTCCCTCCATGTTGCTGTACATGGCATTATTCATTCTTTTTAAAAGCTGAGTATTATTCCACTGTATATATGTACCACATCTTCTTTATCCATTTATCTGTTGATGGGCATTTAGGCTGTTTCCACGTCTTGGCTCTTGTGAATAGTGCTGCTATGAACATTGGGGTGTATGTGTCATTTTGAATTATAGTCTTGTCTGGATAGCCTTTTTATTTCCTTTGCTATCTTTGTTTCATTTTAATGATTTTGTAGTAGGTGTTCCAGCTCAAGTAGGAGCCTCAGACATACATAGGCAGGGAGCTAGAGGATCCAGAAATCCATTTTTATGGGGATTGATGAACATCTTTGGAGAACTCACAGCTCAGTTTCAGTTACATGAATCTGTGTTCCAGTGCCAACTTGACAGAACTCATGTCCTCCCATCCTAATAACTAATTCTTCTGAGTTATTTCACTACCACCTCTTAAGAGATCAAATGCAGCGCTGCTCTGGGATCTCTTTGGAGGGCGATAAAGTCACAAAATGAAAGGGAGAGGGGCATCTCTCCCCATGGCACCACGTTAAATCATGAAGTTTTGGCCATGTTGAACTCTAGTCAGTTTCTGGTATCCAAGGATGTAGCAGCCAAGATGGCGGAAGGCAGTCACCTTAGTGGTGCTTATTGAATAAAGCTTGGTTGAACAGAAGTGCCAGCCCTTGAGGCTCAGTGGAGGTCAGAGTAGGAGATGTATAGAGAGAACCTCAGTGCCTGCTTATAGTTCCTGGGGCCTGACAGAGCTGGTTGAGGGTTAAAGAACATTACTCAGGAATCCAGCCTTGGCAGATTTTATTTGAGTTGCTAAAAGACAGACCATGACCACACTGAAGTGGGTGGAACAAATATCTTTTCCATCAGAATTATTTTCCCATTTGTTTTGAGAGTAGCCATGGGAATCAGAGGGGATGGGAATCAGAGAATTGGTCTTGGACCAACCAGGGTGTGAAGAAGAAAATGTGTGCCTCTGGTTGACTCTTTCTCCTAACCTCACTCCACATATGTCTTCCTGGATAAAAGGTGATAGCACTCAGGTTCATCTGCTTTTCTCTGTAGGTTCACAGAGAGGCAGGGCAAGAACGGCTTCACTCTACTGAAAAGACTTTGAGGCCATGCTCTGAATTTGCTATCAAAAAGAGAGACCAGCTGCAGGGAAATACAAGCCTCTTCACAAATCAAAGGAAGACTTCTTTTCCTGCTCACTTTGATCATACCACTTAATTTTTCATAGTCTAAGCTAAATGTAGTGTTATTTATGTAAAGAGCAATCCTCCAGGAAAGGTACCACATGCTTTTGCATTTCACATAGTATTTCTTCTCTAACAGATATAATGTGATTTTTGGAGGAATGGTTTATATATAAGAGTAACACTTCATGTATGAACCATATAAAATGGCCTCAAATTCATCACAGAAGCAAAATGAAAGCTATGGATATTGTCTAGCCAGTCACACACACAAACACACACACATGCCTCTATGATCAAATGTATTAGAGACATGCTGAGTTACAAAAACTTAAATGGTTTATTTACTCCAAAAACTTCTCAGGTTCTTCACTATGCTAATGAGTGAAATATTTCTAAGAGAAGAACATAATGTGAAGTATTATTCCAATGTTTTTGATCGAAGAAACCCTTTTGTGTGACATAATGTTATTAAAACACATTCAGTCTTCGCATGGTATAAAATCTCAGTTATTATGGGATGGGCATTTGCTTAAGATGGTAGATATCTGGGAGGTGCCCTGGATTGGGCAAAACTCTTAGGGAACAAGGTGATAAAATTTCAATGCAAAAGTAGCTTAAATAAAAACAAAATGCACTGGCAGTGCTGCTGAGAAGCTTTATAGAGCAGCTTGGTGCAGGGCTGAGTAGGTTTTCAGGTAAAGAACGGTCTCATCCTCTTTCAAGATCTCATGCTCTTTCTCGGTCACTTTCTCTCTCTCTCTCCTTTCATCTTTCAGCTCAGTCTCTCCCTATTCTCCCTTCCCCCAAAAAGGCTCTTTCTATAAGGTGGCAAATCTGTGATTTCAGAATGAAAGAATGCCTCTTTTTCTGGGAATTCCAGTGCAATCCAGAGAGAGTACTTATTGGCCAGCTTGGGTGATATATCCCTCTGTAATCTAAACACTGTGGACAGGGGAATGCAGAATGATGGGGAGCCAGGTCAAGGTCATGTGTTTACCCACCATGGAGGTGAAGGAGGAGGAGTCACTTCCACTCCAACTGCATGGAATAGGTTCTTGATAAGAGAATTCTTTCAACGCAAGACCCCAGGCAGGCAAAAAATCAACAAATGTACACTAAGTTTTCCCACACATACATAAAGTCTGGTGGTGTGCCTCTCTGTTTAGGCTTTTTATTTTTTTAGACCTATGTCACATGTATCATCTTTGGTTCCTTGATTATTCATCACGTTGATCAGATGTCTTCACTTGGGAGAAAACATTTCTCTGACTCCTATAGTCTCTTTGTCCTCATACAAATTACTAACTCCATAAACCAAACAGTAAAAAGATTCTCTAAAGGAGTGATTCTCAAAGCATGATCCTGGAGCAGCAGCATCTATATCAGCTAGAAACTTGTTAGAAAGGCAGATACTTTGTCACTATCCTACTGAATCAAATCTCTTGGGGGGTGGGACCCAGCAATTCATGTTTACTCAAGCTCTCTGGGTGATTCTGAAATGTGCTCAAGCTTTAGGACCACCACTATCCAGAGACAGTTGAAAACCACTTAATATTGGCCTTGCAGAACCTCCAGGGGAAGCTTTTTCTTAATAGACCATCATGAGGAGCTCTTTTCCAATCATCTTGATTCAGCTGGTCTGGGATAGGATTTACTCATCTAGCTTTTCCCTGAGTTCCACAAGTAACTGAAATGCACATCAAGTGTGAGGACCACTGTTGGAAAAGAGCAAAATGTCTAAAGGAAGGTTAGTAGCTAGATTTCAAGGTCTAAGTTCAGACTGGTGGCTAAAATTATGTGTGGGGACAGCCACTGTAATTCACAAACAGGTACCCCTATATTCACAGCGGCACTATTCATAATAGGCAAGACATGGTAACAAACTGAATGTCCATCAACTGATGAATGGATAAAGAAGATGTGGTATATATATACAGTGGAATACTATTTAGTCATAAAAAGAATGAAGTAATGCCATTTTCAGCAACATGGATAGACCTAGAGATTATCAGACTAAGTGAAGTAAGTCAGAAAGAGAAAGTAAAATACCATTATGTGTGGAATCTAAAATAAGGCACAGATAAAACCTATCTATGAAACAGAAACAGACTCACAGACATAGAGAACAGAATTCTAGTTACCAAGGGGGAAGGAGGGTAAGGGAGGGATGTTCTGGGAGTCTGGGGTTAGTAGATGAAAACTATAGATTGGAGATATATATATATATACACACACACACATATGTATAAAATCATATATGTATATATATATATATATACATATGTATATGGGTATATATACATCCAATATAGATTGGATATATATATATATATGAAAACTATAGGTTGGATATATATATAGGTATATATATGTGTGTGTATATATATATACATACACATGTATACCTGTACAATACAAATTAACACAACATTGTAAAACTATACTTCAATAAAAAATAAATTTTAAAAAATTAAAAATAAAAAAGAATAGCCCATTAATTTGAACAGACTGAAAACTGCATGACCTCAGGACTTGAAAGCAGATGCTGCAGAAATAAGTCAAGCCTGGCAAGCTAAGGAAATGTGATGAAGATGAGGGAAGCTCTTTCAGATAGTGTGGCATGACTGAGCCATGGTTCAAAACCAAGGAAGATAGAGATGCCACAATTCAGCCATCTGAGACGTACTGGGAAGGGGACAGGATGGAGAACAGGGAGACAGCGCTTGAGCAAAGGCACCATGTGATCTTGCAAGGTCGAGAGGCAGGAGCTGTGAGCAACAACAGATTCTATAGACAGGCTAAAGTAAAATACACATTTTCCAAGATCACAAATCAGGTGTCTAGGCCCTCTTGACACATGGAGAACACTCTTCAGCAGTATTATCTTAGAATAATGGAAGACAAAGACAAACACAATTGATACAACCACTATGGAGGGCAGTTTGGAGGTTCTTTAAAAAATTAAAAATAGAGTTATCGTATGATCCTGCATTCCCACTCCTGGGCATATACCCAGTGCATGCTCAGTCACTTCAGTCATGTCCAACTCATTGTGATGCTATGGATAGTAACTCCTCTGTCCATGAGATTTTCCAGGCAAGAACACTGGATGGGTTACCCTTTTAATAATTCAAAAAGATACATGCACTCTAATGTTCACTGCAGCACTATTTAGAGTAGCCAGGACATGGAAGTAACCTAAAAGTCCATCAACAGAGGAATGAATAAAGAAGATGTGGTATATGTATATAATGGAATATTATTCAACCATAAAAAAGAAACAAAATTGGGTCATTTGTAGAGACGTGGATGGACCTAGAGACTGTCATACAGAGTGAAGTAAGTCAGAAAGAGGAAAGCAAATGCATATTAAAGCATACATGTGAAAAATGGTATAGGAGACCTTATTTGCAAAACAGAAAAAGGGACACAGACATAGAGAATAAACGAAATGAACACCAAGGTGTAGGTGAAGGGGGTTGGGATGAATTGAGATATTCAGATTGACATACATACACTATTGATACCATCTATAAAATAGGCAACTGATGAGAATCTACTGTATGGCTCAGGGAACGCTACTCAGTGCTCTGTGGTGACCTAAGAGGGAAGGAAATCCAAAAAAAGGGGCTGTACATATATGTATATGTATATGTGTATACATACATGTATATGAATATATGTGTATATATACACATATATGTATAGCTAATGAAGAAGGAAATGGCAACCCACTCCAGTGTTCTTGCCTGGAGGATCCCAGGGACGGTGGAGCCTGGTGGGCTGCCGTCTGTGGGGTCGCACAGAGTCGGACACGACTGAAGTAACTTAGCATTTATAGCTAATATACACATATAGCTAATTCACTTTGCTGTACAGTAGAAACCAATAGGACATTGTAAAGCAACTATACTCCAAAAAAATTAATAAAACAAAGAAGCCACGTATCTTGGCAGCTTCAATAATCTCCACATATATTAAATGTGCCAGCAACAAGTGCTTACTTTCCTAAGGTATGCTGACACAGAGAAGGGAGACCAACTGCTCTTCCTCTCCGAGAGCAAGTGCACTTAAGTAGCATTTCAGGGGTTACAGGGCAGTGTAAGGAGATCCTTTCTGATGGGAATGTCCTGAGACACAGACAGAGCATGGATTACAGCGTAAGGCTAAGGAAGCTCCCCCCAGGGGGCGCTGCCTGCTCTCCTCTGTATGCTGTGTGCCCTAGTCCAATAAACTCTCCCTAAACGTGGCTCCCCAACTTGTCCTCATTCCTTGAAACCTGACAGAGTCTGAAGCACAACTTGAGATCCTCCAAGCCTCTGCTCCAGACATCCTCCATCTGGCAGAGCATCCCTCAGCCACTAACTGGCTCCTAGATATCTCTGGCCCTGGCATAATCTTTCAATGTTATAAATCTCCCTCTAAGTACTGCTTTAACTGCATCCCACAATTTTTTATATGCCGTTATTTTTTAGTTGTTAATTTGTTTTATTACCCAGAATATGGTCTATTTTGATGAATATCCACGTGCACTTCAGGACTTCCCCTGTGGCTCAGCTGTGAAGAATCCACCTGCAGGGCAGGAGATGTAGGAGACGTGAGTTCGATCCCTGGGTCAGGAAGATCCCCTGGAGACGGGCATGGCGATCCACTCCAGCATTCTTGCCTGAAGAATCCCGTGAATAGAGGAGTCTGGCAGGCTCCATGGGGTCGCAAACAGTTGGACACTGGTGAAGCAACTGAGCACACATGCACACATGTGAACTTCAGTGTACACTTTGCTGCTGTTGAATAAAACATTCTGTAAGTATCATTTAGATCCATTTGGCTGACACATTATTTTGTTCTGTTTCAACTCTGATTTTATTTTGACTTGTGTTTCATAACTGAGAGAGAAATGTTGCAACTTTAACTTCTCCTTTTATTTCTATCACTTTTCCCTGTATTTCGAAGCTTTTTGTTAGGTATATAAACATTTTGGTTATTATGTTCACTTGGGGTTTTATCATTATGCAGTGTCTCCCTCTATCCCTGTTAATTTTCCTTGCTCTGAAATCTACTTTATGTGATATTTACATACCACTTACTTATATAAGATTTCTTTCCCTTATTGATTGCATAGGGGGTATCTTTTCCATCCTTTTACCTTTATCCTATCTGTATCATTATTTTAAAGTGGGACCCTTTTAGATAGTATATGATTGGATCTTCTTTTTATCCATAATGACAGTCTCCATATTCTGTTCACTTCCTCTGTTTTTCATTTCTCTTTTTCTCCTTTGATGCTTTCTTCCAAATTATTTGAATTTTTGAGCATTTTATTTTAATTTTTCTATGGAATTTTGACTATATGCCCATGTATAATTATTTTAGTTGTTCCTTTAGGGATTACAGTATATATACAAACTTAACTTTTCATAGTGTATTTAAAGCTGATATTTTACCACTTCAAGTGGGATGTTGAAAACTTCCCACCACAGAAGTTTCTTTATTCTCCCCCATCCTTTCTGGTAGTTGTCATGTATTACATCTACACACTTCAAAACTCCATTGTTATGGATAATGCTATGACATTATCTCTCAACTGCATACTTGTGTCAAACAATGTAAGAGGAAAAGAATAGTTTATTATATCTATTTATATATTTATGATTTATTTCATCCTTGCTTCATTGCTGATGTCCCAAGTTTCTCTCTGATATAAATTCCCTTCTACTTGAAGAACTCACCTTAACATTTCTTTCTGCTAACAGCAGACTCTCTTATTTTTCTTTTATCTGAGAATATTTTTATTTCATTTTTCTTCCTATAAAGTTTTTTTTTTTTTTTTGCTAGATATGTAGTTCTCAATGGATAGTTCTGTTCTTTCAACACTTCTATAATGTTGTTGCACTGCCTTTTCTTTCCATGGTTTCTGATGAGAAATATGTAGTCATTCTAATCCTTGTTTCCTTATAGGTAACACATTTATTTCTCTAGCTCCTTTTTTCTATTTCTTTAGTTTGCAGTTGTTACATCATGTCTGGGTGTGGATTTCTTTGAGTTTATCCTTTTTGAGATTTGTTGTGCTTCTTACATCTGCAAGTTTATGTCTCCTGCTAAATTTAGGAAAATTTCAGACATTTTTTTCCGTCAAGCAGATTTTCTATGCTTTGCTTTCTCTTCTCCTTCATGGATTCTGATGACATAAATACTAGATCTTTTGTTTTCCAGAAGTCTCTGAGTCTCTGTTCAATTTTTTAAAACCATTTTCTCTCTGCTCTTCAGGTGGTGTAATTTCTTTCTTCAGTTCATTGACTCTTCTGTCATTTTTGTTTTGCTATTGACCTCATCCATTGAATCACTATGTCAACTTTTGTATGTTCTAGCTCTCAAATTTCAGTTTGGTTCTTTTTTCATATTTTCTATATCTATGCTGAGATTTTCTATCTTACTATTTGTTTAAAGAGTGTTCAGCCTAACGTCTTGGGACAGTCATGTTAACTGCTTTTGATTGCTTTTTCCATGATAAATTGAAGTTTACCTGTTTTTCATTTGCTAAGCCATTTTGGATTGTATCTTAAACATTTTGAATAATGTATCATGAGATTGTGGATCTTATTTAAATCTTGAGGAGACTGTTGACTTTTTTGATTGTTTGATTTAGCAAATAATTTATCTAGTTAGTTTTAGTCTGCAACTTCAATCTACCTTCTTTCAGCTGTGGTTTCAATACCCATTTATTTTCCTTTGGAGTGCTACTTGGACTGATCTAAATGGAAAACCTGAAAGCCAGACATGACTGGTTGTCTGTCCTCTAATGAAGTTCTCAACACATATAGTACACTATTTATAGTTAGATACAATCATTTACAGCTCTCAGATAAATCTAGTTCATAAATAATATTATTGCATTGACCTCTTTATCTCCTTCCTTTCTGCAATATCCTTGAAATTTTCTTTTCAAAAATTTGTAAAATATTTATTTATTTAGTTTTATTTCTTTGGTTGTGCAGGGTCTTAGTTGTGGCATGCAGAATCCTCATTGCAGTGTGAAGAGTCTTTTAGTTGTGTTATGTGGGATCTAAGTTCCATGACCAGGAATCGAACCCATGCTCCTTGCATTGGAAGTGTGGAGTCCTAGAAGCTTGACCACCTAGAAAGTCCTTCTTTGAAATTTTCTGGATCCCAGGTCTCCCTCTCACTTTGCCAACATTTTAGTCAGAAAGCCAGAGCGTTATTTTCTCTTTTCAGCTTCACAATTCCCATAACTGCATTTGTATTAGGACCACGAATCAATCACAGAGCAGAGAAAAAAAAAAAAAAACCAGCAATAGGCATTGCCCCACCCTCTTGTGAGTACAGTTCCTCTGGTCAGAGAGAGTTCTTTCCCTTTAGGGTGGTTCCCTTAGGCCCGCTGCTGCCATCATCCTTGCCTCTAACATGCCATCATGGTATTGTCAGGGGGCTGGGTAGGAAAGAAAAGAAATAAAGCAGGGATTTCTCCCTCTCTTTACAACATTTAGGAGTCTTGTGGCCTGCTCTTGGGCTTATGAGAGAGACATTCTTCCAAAGTTTTTCCATCTCCACCTGCTGTATGTCTTCATCTGGGTTTTGGCTGTTTTTGAGCCTAGGCAGAATGATCCTAAAGAAAAAAAAAAAAAAAAGAGAAACTCCCTGCCAGTGTCATATTACATCAAGTTATGGTTTCTTTTCTTAATTATGCCTGCTATCATTTACTTTTCAGAGTCATTAGGGAGTTGTTTTATGGATTCTGTCCAGAGTTTATAATTGTGTTCAGTGGGAGAATGTCACAGGATAGAGTGTATTTACTCCATCTAGCTCGGAGTCAGAACATTCTGGACAGGGTAATTTTTGTTAGCGAAACTTTGTCTGTTACATAAGGAAAATCCCAAATTGTTGGATCTGACCAGTCAGATATGTCTTAATTTTTTTTGATCCTTGTTTTAGTATTATTAGTAAAATGATGTTGTTTTATTCTCATAGTATAGTACATATGTCTTTTTAGTCTCTTCTGAAAACATTCTCTTTATTATACCACTGATGTAAAGCTATTATGCTTTATGTTGAACTGGTGTGGTTAAATTCAATTGAAAGTCTTTGACACATTTCACCAACTGAGATTACAGCTTTTCTTCTTTTATTTTTTCAACATCAAGACTTCTGAATTCACAGCTGCCTCAGGACATAAAGACTTTATAGAAAAAGTAACTTATTAGATAACCATAATTGTATCACCATATTCAAAGAGAGTTATTATTCTTAAATAAAGTGACAATTCAGCTATTTAAATAGGTCCAGATTGAATAAAAAGTAGAGATGGAGAAGAAGGATCAATTTTCCACAGAAGCCAACAATAAGATGTGGTCAATACGAGGTCGCATATGGGACTCACGGTCTGTATTACAAATGACTGGTAGAGACTGATCAGAAAAGGCAATAGTAACTTGCAGTTAGTCTTCTGATAACAAAAAATAGCATTACAAAACTCACAATGTTTCATGTTTTCCTAAAGAATCAAAGAAAAAGATTACCTGTAAACTTTTTTCAGCTTATTTTGAAACACATCAAATTTTCCTCATAGTGACTCCTAATTAAAATTTTTTTAATTTGAGTTGAATATTTTTGCTTTTCCCTCTTTAATGATGCTTTAAAGAAAGACTTCTGTATGCATGTATATATAATAAAAATTAACATAAATATTTTATATAAAATAAAATTAACATTAAATATATATAAAATTAAAACTAACATACAAATAAAGACTTCCAGAGAACAATAGCAAAACCAGTATAGGCATATAACAATTCCAGCTCTCAGATTTTTATTTAAATAACAAATGGAAGTCAAAGCAGAGATCAACCTCTACCAGCATCAGGAATGCCATCCACATACTAGAAACATCAGGAAATATAGTTAGCAGGAAGTGGTATAAATCAGACTCCATTCCTAAGAAACAGCAACTGCCTGAGAAGTTATCAGAGAAGATGCTAATAAAACTCCTCTAAGATGCTGATAAAACTCCTCTTAACTCAGCAATAATATGAAAGCTAGAGGTGAGAAAAGACCACAGGGAGAATGGAGCCCTCTGTCACCTGAAGTGGCCAATGCATGCAAGGCCACAGTGGTTGGGGTGATTGACATGAAGGGAGAACAGGGAGGGGACTGTCTCCTGCCATTGCTTATTTCTAGAGTGTAGGCCATGCTAGAGGGAAAGCTGATTGCCAGTGGAGCTTGTGTCCGCCTTTTGTTTCTTCAAACACAGTGCAAGAATTTTAGAATCAAAATATGCTGGGGTGGCCAAGTGATAGTTTACCCACTTTGCTAGATTTGGGGGGTGTTTGCAAATTAATGCATAAATACAGTAAATGTCATCTTTTTTTTTTTTTTCATTCTGGATCCAAAATTTTCCTGAAGATGCTTCTCCCATTCTTGGCATAACTATAATTCATGTTTAACCATAGATTAGTGTGTAAAGATGAACAAAAAGAGAAAAATCATCAACTCTCTTAAAAAATATGGCATATCTATGAAAAAAGAGTTCTCTAGGAAAACAAAGTAACTTGCTACAAAGAACAGGAGGAAAATTTAGAGAATTTCTCATGTTCAATTCCAAATGATTGAAAGGGATTTTATCTTTAAAACAAATTTGAGCAGTCATGAATAGGGCTCAAGGGAGTCTGTGAAAAGAATGAAAATATATATGGGCTAGTTGAGGGATTATAAACAAATCAAGTAGAGTATGATAGATTAGCTTTGCAAAAATCATACTGGAAAAATAGTAGACACATATGAGAAATTTCAAAGTTACATGGGAAAGATGAAAAGAGGAGAATGATAAATAAAAGCTAATTATGTCTACTACTATTGGCTGATCTATCTGAACAGTGTCTTAACTGTTAGCTGAGCAGCCTCTGTCCTGTTGAATGATTTAATAACTTGTTCTGCAATCAAAGAAGGGATGAATGTACTCCAACCACAGACGAATCTCTGGACAACCTCTCTAGCAGAATCCTGGCAGTGATGGAGGTCAGAATGTGATGGGTTATTGTTCTTGGCCTGCACTTTATCAAGGGTGAGAAAGAGTTTAACCATAGATCACACATTCAATTTGATGACAATAAATTTATCGGGAAAAGCAAATTAGGTTGTGAGTCTACTTTTAGATTCATGGCTGAATTGTAACCATAAGTTGGCTATAAATACTAGAGTTTGGCAAAACTCAGTGAAAGCATTTTGTAAAAATCAATTAGCTATATTGGATTTCAATAAAAAGTATTGTAAATTTTTAACAGTTGTGTGTTACAATCCTTTATATCAGTAAAATTTTTATCCCTCTGTATATGTATGTGTGTATTGTATATATATATATATATATACACATATACATGCATTTTTCCAGAGCCAGTTATTAAACATCTACCAGCTGTCACTTTTTGTAGATGATAGTTATTTATTAAAAAAAAAAACCTAACTGCATAAATAAAGGCAAAAATACTTATGGAAATATTTTTAAATTAATTTATTTACTTTAATTGGAAGCTAATTACTTTATGATATTGTGGTGGTTTTTGCCATGCATTGACATGAATCAGCCATGGGTGTACATGTTTTATTTGATAAAACTAAGTGTATTTGGTTTATTCATGAGAAAACAACTTACTCAGTAAAGAATCATTAAAAATTATATATGTATATATATATACACACATATATGCAAAGTATATATATATATATATATATACACACACCTGAGAAATATTATTTCAATTAAAATACTTGACAATTTGCCATGAAGGGGCATGAAGTTAAGGCCATTTCCTTTAGTGTGTGTGTATCCATTAAAATTCACTTTGCTACATAAATCACATTATTAATGCAAAGACCTCAAGGGCACCTGTGACTCAGTGTACACAACTTGCCCAAGGTCACACAAGCAGGTAAATGACAGAGCTGAGGTTTGACCCCAGACAGTTTGGACACACAACCTGTATTCTTTAAACAGTGCACTACCTTGATTCTCCTGGGCAGATCCTGGAGAGCAGGAGACAGATCATTGTGCAAGAAGCATTAGCCAATAGGTCTAACAGAGACACAGAAGGAAGAGGCCTTGGGAAGATCTATTTTAGATTTGGTATGATTTTACTTTATAGCAACAATAACTAGTTTAAAGGTATTATAAAGGACCAGATAATAACAAGTGTCAGCAAGGATGGAGAAATTGGTACCCTCATACACTGCTTATGGCAAAATTCAGACTTAAACTGAAGAAGGTAGGGAAAACAACAAGACCATCCAGATATGACCTAAATCAGATCCCTTATAATTATACAGTGGAAGTTACAATGAGATTCAATGGATTAGAACTGATAGACAGAGTGCCTGAACAACTATGGACAGAGGTTTGCAACATTGTACAGGAGGCCGTGATCAAAACCATCCCTAAGAAGAGGAAATGAAAAAAGGCAAAATGGTTGTCTGAGGAGGCCTTACAAATAGCTGAGAAGAGAAGAGAAGCAAAAGGCAAAGGAGAAAAAGGAAGATATATCCATCTGAATGCAGAGTTCCAAAGAATAGCAAGGAGAGAAAACAAAGTCTTACTAAGTGATCAGTGCAAAGAAATAGAAGAAAACAATAGAATGGGAAAGATTAGAGATCTCTTCAAGAAAATTAGAGATACCAAAGGAATATTTCATGCAAAGATGGGTGCAATAAAAGACAGAAGGCAAAGACATGCCTGCAAATCTGTAAATACAGCCAATGGGGGTGAAAATACTTATTTCATCAATTCAGTGCCATTTAAATAAGTTCAGTTATATCCACATTTGTTCATTCACACTAGATTCTAAATTCTGGAAGAAAGGGACCCTAGAGGCTACTCTGAAGTTTGTACAGACACTAACTTAAACACATTAATTCTTAATAAGAACTCTAATGCTTCAGGATGACTAACACTGGGTTACTCAGTACACAGTAGCGAACTGTGCACATTATCTGATTAATGACTTACCTAGGGTGGTATATAAATGCTCTCTTACAAACTTGTCCATACACACTTTGATAGTCGTGCTGAAAATCACGTTTCCAGACTATTTACACTAAATAAAGCTGAAGCTGCCAAAAAAAAAAGTGTTTTATTCTTGCTTGAAAGGATGTAAGTATATTCTTGATGTATATTTTTGTATAGGAGTCTATGTTATGATGGGCACAACATAATTATGCATTTCTCTGTTTCTTGGGGATATATTCATGGAAAGAGAATATAGTCAGGGATAGATTATTTCTACATCAACATATATATTGAATCTGTGAAGCAATGGCTTATAGTAACATATTTTATTTGTTCTCTTTCCCTTTCTGAGAAAATAGATTTTGGCTATTCTTGCACATTCACCATTTTGTTTAATTAGGACACATGCCCTATTATTAGGAGATCCAAGAAACATCCCCAAATCTGAATAGAACTCAGAAGACTATTTCATCATCATTTGACTTCTTAAAACCAGTATTTTAATCTTTTGTGAGCAGCAAAATCTCCTTGCTGCTGCTGCTGCTGCTGCTGCTAAGTCCCTTCAGTCGTGTCCGACTCTGTGTGACTCCATAGACGGCAACCCACCAGGCTCCCCCGTCCCTGGGATTCTCCAGGCAAGAACACTGGAGTGGGTTGCCATTTCCTTCTCCAATGTGTAAAAGTGAAAAGTGAAAGTGAAGTCGCTCAGTCGTGTCCGACTCTTAGCGACCCCATGGACCGCAGCCTACCAGGCTCCTCCATCCATGGGATTTTCCAGGCAAGAGTACTGGAGTGGGTGCCATTGCCTTCTCCAGCAAAATCTCCTTAGAGCCTTTCAAAACAATATCCTGGGGCTCATTCTCAATGATTATAGTTTTAATAGATTTGGCTGGAACCAAAGATTGCTTCCCTGGTGGCTCAGATGGTAAATAAAGAATCTGCTTGCAATGCAGGAGACACAGGTTTGATCCCTGGGGTGGAAATTTCCTGTGGAGAAGGGAATGGATAACCACTCCAGTATTCTTGCTTGGAGAATTCCATGGACAGAGGAGCCTGGTAGGCTACATACAGTTCACAGGGTCATAAAATGTCAAGCACAACTGAGCAACTTTCATACAAGGACGGCTATTTAAAACAAGCAAAAGTTACACAGGTGATTCTGATATGTCCTAAAGGTAGAGAACCAAAAAAAAAAAATTAAAAAATAAAAATTAAAAAAAAAAGGTAGAGAACCATGATCTTGAAATATCCTAATAATTTGTCAATGATTTTAACAATCATTTTGGAAAATTAATTGTTCATATGACAGAGTTTTCCCATATAATTTAAATATATCCATTTGGTTCAACTCTACCAATATTTATTGAGAATATATTATGTACAAGCCACCTACCTCTGATTGGAGAATATGCTATAAACAAACAAACAAAATCCCAAAACCTATTGCACAATTACTTTCATATTTAAACTTCAAGGGGGAATCTGGTAGGATCTATAAGAGATGGAAAATGTGCTATGAGAGTTTGAAGGAGGGAAAGGTCTCCCTGATACCAATAATGTCTTTATTAAAGATGTATTTGAGATAAACACTGAAGGGTTGATGGCAATTTTGACAAGCAGAAGTTGCATGGCAGGACGCTTTAGAATGGAGGAATGGATAAATATGGGACAAATTGACTGGAGCTTAAGTAGAAAAAAATAAAGGGGGAAAGTTCTTTGGGGAAATTAATTCCATAGGCAAGAACTCAGTTCAAAGAAATGAAAGAAATTCCCTTACCATGATAGAACTTAATAAAAACTCATTTTCAAAGAGAAAGCTCAGAAAAAAGAATAGTAAAGACAATAGAATGAATTGAGGGAAAAAGTGATTGCAGTTAAAGCAATAAAACAAGGAATGAAATGACAGTATTAGAAACACATACATTAGAAACTTAATAAAGAGAATACCATGCCTGAAATTTCTTGAGATACAAGAGTTAGTACAGAGGACAAATATAAAAAAATAAAACATTAAGATAGATGACACCATGTTTCATTAAATCAAAGGTGCCATCAACTGTAAGACACACCATTAGTTTATGTACCACTGAAAAAGGAAAAAAACACTGCCAATTACATTATGATGTGATGCTGTCTTATGTCTTAGAATTTTTATATTTACCAAAGGAACTCACTTAATCTTAGACATTGATTGTTTTACATCACATATTTTTCTGGTGCATACAAAAAGGATACGTTATCAAGATATATACAGAGATAAATTAGTTAAGACATTCCTAGTTCTTCTCATAGTGTCCAATTGCTGAGTCCCCTTTCAACTCAGAATTGTTGATGTCTGCGTTTTTTCTGTTTAATACTCAGTAAACCCAACATAACACAGCATCATCTAATTGTGACTACTACTGCTCAGTAAGAAAATACAGGGACTTTATTATTTAAAATACAGACTTTGCAGTCTGGTGGTTTAACACACCACGCTTCCACTGCAGGAAGCGTGGGTTCTATCCCTGGTCAGGGAACTAAGATCCTGCATGCCATAAGGCACAGTCAAAATTAGAGGGGGAAAAAAAAAAGAAAATATGTCAGTGAGTCATTCCCCAATTTGAATGAAAGGATATTTGTTTCATAAATATTTGTTTCAAAGTAATCCAATATATAAATGGTAGATGTACCTGAATAAAAAAACTCAAAGATGTATTCAAATTGTAAAGAAAAACTGTCCATAAGATAAGATACACTCTGATTCAGAAAAATATATATATGGAATCTAGATATGTGAGAAATGCTGATTAAGACATCACATCTCAGAAATAAACTGTATGGTGTAGTTTTGAAGCGTTTGGGGCTGGGAGTCAGACCCCCCAGAGTGCAGACCACACTTCTGCCAGTTACCATCTGTCTTCCCTGGCAGTCTGTGCTACCTCTGGAGGCTCAAAGTGTACACATCTCACAGGGGTGTCATGAGGATTAACCAACTGTCAGTAACTGTGTCACTAGCTGTTAGGTACCACCGCCATAAAAAAAATAATCACTCAGAGTTCCATCTGGCCAACACTGAGTAACGAGGACTGGATTTACTCTCCCCTCTTGACACTAAAAAATAGACCAACCATATGAAACAAAGATTTGAAGACATTAGACTCCCAGGCAACAAACCACAGTGATCCCTGGGAGACTGGTAACAAGTTGAGCCTTCCCACTGCCCCATTTTTCTTCCTGGGGAGAGTTTCTAGGCTGCAGCGTAGAACAGGGGACTCCAGGCCAGTCCGAAGGGATTTCCCTGAGTTGAAGAGATGGAGGTGGGCATCTGGTGCCCAGAGGACGCAGGGCAGAGTTCTGGACAGGAGAGAGAGCTGCCCAGAACCAGCTCTGGAGATCTGCAGGGTGCCCCATCCAATGTGCAGTTGAGTAGGGCAACCAATGCATTAGAGGAAGGGACCTGAGAACCACTGCAAGGATTAGGGGAAATAGTTTCTGAGGTTCACACAAAGCCAGAAATTGTTCCTGTTCCCAAGAGCCAGATGGGAAACCTCAAAAATCATAGGCCGTCCAGTAGAGTGTTCTACTGTCTCAATCGTAAGAAAAAATTCCCTCTAGACTAAATGCTGCTTTGGGTCTGCCTAATAAAGTTTAGAAGCAAGACTCAAAATGTTTTCAATGTGTTCAATGTTTCCAAGTAACTTCTTCGGTTTTGTGTCTAACCCAATTTTTGTCTTTCTTTTTCAGCTGAATTTTTTGTTTTCTGTTATTGTTTCAAAAATTCTTCATATATTCTTTTTATACAGTTTTACTGAGACATAACCTTGTATTAGCTTAAGGTGTACAACATAATGATTTAATAGACATATATAATGCAAAGGAGACCACTATACGTTTACTCAGTACCCATCAACTCACACAGTTACAGATGTTTTTTTCTTGGGGTGAGAATTTTTAAGATCTACTCTCATCAATTTTTAGATATACAATATATATATATTTTTGATACAAGACCTTTGCACATACGCAGTTTGCAAATACTTTCTTCCAGTAGGTGGTTTGTATTTTTATTCTCTAAACAATGTCTTTCAAAGAGGGTAGAAGTTCTCATTTTCTTAAGTTCCAATGTACACACACACACACACACTCACACACCCACACACGTTCATAGCGGCTTTATTGCAATACCAAAACTCTGGAAACAGTGCAAATGCCATCAACAGGTGAATGGATAAATAAATGTTGATAAAAGCATACAATGGAATACTAATCAGCAATGATTCATATATGCAACAACATGGATGAATCTCAAAATAATTATGCTCAGTGAAAGAAGTCAGACCAAAAAACAGAGTGCACACTGGATGACTACACTTATATATAACACTAGAAATTGCCAGATAACTTGCAGAGCAGTGGTTTTCTGGGGAGGGGGGAGATGTGGGCATGATGGAGCAATTAAAAGGGGGCACAAGCACACATTTGGGGGTGATGAATGTTTGTATGATCTTGATTGTGGTGATTATTTCAAAGTAACGTGCATTTTTAAAATAGTGGTTCTCCAACCTTTTTGGCACCAGGGACTGGTTTCACGAAAGACAATTTTTTCATAATCTTTTTGGCACCAGGGTGGGAGGAGATAGTTTGGGGATGATTCTCATAAGGAGCACACAACCTAGATTCCTTGCACACACAGTTCACAGTAGGGTTTGCGCTCCCATGGGAATCTGATGCCGCCACTGATCTGACAGGAGGCAGCGCTCAGGCAGTAATGCAAGCTACGGGGAGCAGATGTAAATACAGATGAAGCTTGGCTTGCACCCCTGCCACTCACCTCCTGCTGTGTGGCCTGGTTCCTAACAGGCCAAGGAGGGGTACCAGTCTGTGATCCAGGGGTTGGAGACTCCTGTTTTAAAACATCAAATTGTACACTATACATATGTACAGTTCATTGTATGTAAACTGTACTTCCCCATACTTTCTAAAAATTAGTTCTTCAGTCATCTAAACATAGGAATCGAGCTCTAAAAATGGTGAAAAATTTCAAGACAACCTCAAATTTCTTCATGACAATATCATTTTATTTTATTAGGTAATGATTTTATGAAAACATTTGATGGAGTTTCTCAAGTATGTAAGAACCCAGAAGACATATCTCTATGACAATTTATTTAAAATCACAAATTATTACAAAAGTGACCACAGCTATAGGCTAGTTTTGGGTGCTGTTGGACTGTGGTCTGGATCCAACCTGAGCATCTGAGAATGGTGTCCCTGGAGAGAGCACATCTGGCTAAGATCAAGAAAAGTTTACTTTGTGAAGAGGAGTCAGAAGAGTGTTTTGGAAGAAAGAACATGTGCAAATGAGGTTTTCCTTTACCGTGAGCTCAAATATGCTTTAGAGGAAGGGTACCAGACCTACAAAACTCAATTCAGACGTTTAAGGGCTTGGCCAAAGGCACACTTGGAAGTGACAAGAACTAGATCAAACCTAAACTACTCTATTTAACCTATTTGATCCCCTCCCCCCCAAAAAAAATCTGTAGAATTTAAACTTCTGAGCAGAAAAAAAGGAAGAGACATAAACAACCACTGGGAAAATACAGAAGATATACGCAGAAGTCTCCAAACATCTTTCTTTAACCAAAACCAAAAACAAAAAACTTCCCGTTGCTTAGCAAGTTCTTCCTGGATAAAATTCAAACACATTTATGCAGCATACAAGACTGCATCGTTTGCTTAAGACCTACTTTTCTGTATGCCCGTTCACACAGAACAACCTCCGACAGTCAAATGTCTTGCTTTCTTCCACGTTTGCTAGTTCGGTTCCCTCTACTACAAGGCCCACCCGCTCCTAGGCCGTTAGCCACGCCCTCCACTGGATTGACTTCTCCACGGAGCCGTCACTTGGGTGGAGCCTCTTTGGCAACACAGAGGATGTGCTTCACCAAACCTGCCCACATCCTTGTCATTTTTCAAACCTCAAAAGGAATTATAAAGAGAGATCTGAAAGTTAGGTGCCTTAAACTGCAACATTTCATGGGGTGATGGGCAACACTGAATTCCCCGGGAGAGAAAGATCATTTTAGAAATGCTGAACTCATACTGGGATGCGGTGTTTTTGAAACGTTTTGAACGATGGAGGCCCTTTCTTTTTTTCACATGAAACATTACTTGAGATTCCAACATATAATATAGATGAAAGCAGAACTTTATGAGTCAAAGTTTAATTTATAATTTCACATTTTTAAGGGCAATCAATAGGAATAATGGGGCAGTTTAGGGAAAACCACATTTTGGTACCTAACGCATCAGAGCATATGTGCTTTTTTTAAGCTCAATTTTATTAAAAAGCTTTTAATGTGTTCTTTAAAAAGCCATTCAAACATTTGCAGGCCCTGAAGCAGTCCTAAACCTGGCTTGAAAATGACTGCTTTAAATCGGGAGGAGTAGGGCTTAGACTGGAATGAACGGGCATTCAGGGAATTCAATGGTGTTGCTTGATTTAAGCCTGGGTCTTTCCAATTCTGAAACCCTGTACTCTTTCCATTGCATCACTGCTCCCCAGGCTTTGTGAATTCGCCCTGAGGAGTTACAGACAGGCGTTTGCAGTCCTGAGTCTCTAATTAACAGACCAGAAAATGTACTGGCCAAGGCAGGAGTGAAGGACCCCGACAACTCGGCACTCTGCAGACTGCTCGCTCTCCTGTGAGGCGTGCAAAGCCCCGGTCCTGCAACCCTCCAGGAAAATGCATTTGATGAGGCCACAATGCACTGGGCTTGGGCAGCTTGAACAATGATAAAAAGGGAAGGTATTTGACTTCATCCAAATACTTTTAGCAACGGCCAGTCTCAAGTGCATTTGTGAGGTTCCCTCACTCAAAGAGAAGCAGAAGGTTCTAAATGGAGTAATTGTGCACAGGCTTAGGGGCAATCTGAGACATGGCCAAACCACACGAGGATAATAGCCATCTCAGCACAGCGACTGGAGCTATGTAAAGCTAATACACACAGACGCTGTAGGCTTCAGCCTGTCTAAAAAGGCAGGGAGGTTGCATGGTATATTAAATTCACTGAATTTTACAGCTAACATCTGGCCTCAAGGACAGCTGTGGTCAGGTTTAGTGAAAGACTTCAGTGAAAAATGGTAAAGTCAAAGTATGTGAGCCTCTCATTTGCACTAAAGCAATTTGTTAATCAGGTGATCAGCATTGTGGCTTAATATTTAGTAGTTTTATTTTACTTGAGGCAAGAATAAACTTCTCAAAGAGTTAAGCAGCATCTCCTGGACTCAAGGGAGTCTTACTCATGTATCACTGTCTTTTCCGTTCAAGAAACATACATTTTTATTGTTAAGAAATTATGAATGTTTCTCTTTAAAAATCCCTTGAATTTTATGTACTTTGATATCACTAGGCACTCAGTGATGAATAAATAGTGAATAATGAGAATGTTGAATAATCAGCATCTAGGCCAGCCACATCTGAGATTTTGAATAAAAGACTGTTTAGCATAAATAAGAACTCTTCCTCACAAGCAAGGAAACCAAACTGTGGGATTTTCTATTCAATGCAGAAAAGTTGCATCTCAGAGCTGTTGAGTTCATTTAGCTGTCTGTTTCTAATCTTGCAGAAAACACAACATGGATTTAATGTGACCCTGAAGGGTATAAGCAAAACAGGGCCTGCCCTCTGATCCTCCATTTGAAGCTTGTTGAATTAGTCCAAGCACATTTGAAATGAATCAAGATGGTTAACATCTGCCTCTCTTTATTAGAAAAATTCTCTTTTTATTATAAATAAACACTTTGTCCTGGTAAGATTGTGAATTCCATTAGTCCAAGGACTGGCGTTTCCTGAGCAACTTGAGTGCTGAGCCAGAAGCACAAGGTATGATTAAATCTTGCTAGAATCCATCAGTGGACACAGAGTAGACAAACAATTAGCTAGTCCATGGCAGGCTTTTGCTTCATCCTATGTAGCAGCTGATTCAGCTACACTGAAGAGTCTTAGAACAGGGTCTTGATTTTCCTGATTTACATCATGAGCGAATGGTGCAGAGATGCTTGGCACTCCTTTGAGAGAAACACGCCTCAGTCAGCACTTTGCTAATTATCAGAACACAGGAGAGGCCCATCAGATAGTTGCTTTGCCTTTCAGCCGCCTCACTGTGGGTGTTTGCTGATATCGGGGGGTAAAGTAGACCCAGATGAGATCGTTTCTTAAGGGGCTGTGGGTTATTAGAAAGTAGGATCTTTAAGAAGGGTTGGCTTTGTATCACCTCCCCTGCCCCACTTACACTCGCCGCCTTTCCCCTCCTTCTCCGGCTCTCACGAGCGCACAGAATGTGGTTTTAGTGTGGCTCTCCAGTGACCACACTGATGTCGCTTACACCTCATTTAACGGGGAAGGCATGATGGGTTCTGTGGATTCAAAAAGGTTATTTCTCACTCAAAGCTGGAAAAAGTAAAAGCCTCTATTAGAAATGAATTTTTCTTTCTCTCACACATACCCTCTTACTCAAAGAAAACTGATTTAGTTTGAACACTAAATTATTATTATGTGACTTCGGACATGAGTCTTCACTCTTTTAAAACTAATTCTCTAAACTGAAAGTAAAAGAACATTGACTTTGAAGAATAATCTTCACAAAATGTCTCCCCTTACATTGCGTAATTAGTGTCCCCAAGTAACCCAGTGATGGAGACATGATCAGCCCATTTAACCCAGGAGGAAAAAAGTTAAGCCCTGATATTTGCACTTGTAAGATACAGAATAGGACAATTTTCTAGGTCTCCCGTTTTCCAGTCCTGTGCTCATTCCAAAACACTAAATCCAAGACACCTTTAAAAAAAAACAAAAACCTGAAAACTGTCATTATTCTGTTTTACAAAGCTTGACGGAAAGAAAGATATTCTGGTTTTTGGTATATGTCAGGCTACATACCTGCATCAACCCACTGAAAACAAACATACTGGATGAAAACATTTTTTAAATCTTGTTAAAACAACCACTCAATTGTTGTGATATCAATTTTTTGAGGGGACTGTTGTGTTTCTTACCCTGCTTTATGCTAAGAATATAGAATAGCAGCTGCCTTATTGCAAGAAGTCCACAGATATTTGTTGAATAACTGATTTGGTGAGCTAGCAAGAAAATAATGAATCTTTAGGCCAAAATCTAAGTGCAGGTGAGAATCTGGAGAAGCAAGTATGGCATTTCATCCGCTATTTTTACCTTAAGATTTGAAGACCATAACCATTTAAGCTTTTATGATCCTGTGGGGTGTGGAGGCCAAAATAATAGAGCACAAGAATAAGACAATAAATATAAACCCAAATATAGCACCTTACACATCACGGCAAATGTAAATGACTAAATAATCCAATTAAAGTGCTAAAGTTGTTGGGTTGGACTTTTAAAAATCTGATTCTATGAGACATGATTTACAAAAGGCAGATTCCCAACAATAAGGATAGAAGAGGTTTAAAGAAAAGTATGAAAAATATGAATCATGAAATATTAATGATTAAAAACAAAAGTCATTGTATGTTAGTAATATACAAAATAGATCCTAAGGCAAAAGATTTTCTTAGATATAGGTTAATTTTAAATAATAAATTATTTAATTTACCAGTAAGATATAAGAATTCTAAATGTGTATGCACCAAATAACATAGCTTGAGAAGTCATGGAGATGCAGTGGTGTTGCCAGGAAGAAGAGTGATGATAGACTTTAGACCTTTCAGTAAAATTCACTTCTAGACAAAAATGACCCATTCTCCTACCCTGAATGCAATATGTACATATATATAGCTAAATAATTTGTGTTATACTTATGCAGTGGAATACGAGAGAGTGGTGAAAATAAATGAACTACAGCTTGATACACAGAAGAATCACCAAAATATAATGATAAGCAATATTATCAAGTCAGAGAAAGTACATGGAGTACTGTTTCAGAAACAGACCAAACTAAGCAAAACATTACTTGGATACATTCAAAAGTCATAAAATCCTAAAGAAAAGCACAGCAATGATTATCACAAAAGTCAAGATAGTGGTTACATGTGGTGGGCAGATAGGAGCAAGGCTCAAAGGAGGGTATCTAAGAAAGTGGCACAATCTATTTCTTTACATAGGTGTCAAGTTCTCAGGTATTTGCTGTATTACTTTTAGCAATCTATTTAAATAGAACATATATACACAAAAATGCACAAACAGAAGTATGCAGCTCAGTGAATGAAGTTGAAACAGTGAATCAGCACCAAAACTTTCCTACTTCTGAATCAACTAGCTATCTTACTGAAGAACAAGGATATTAAGTGTAAATACACAAAAAAGGAATGGTTAGTGGCCAACTCCCTCTCAAAGGTAAATGTGTTCTTACTGCCAACACCATTGATCAGTTTTGCCTGTTTTTGAACTTTATATAAATGGAACTATATAATATATACTCTTTTTTTCCTGACTGCTTTCCATAAATATTTTGTTTGTGAAATTATCTATGTTGCTCCATGCATAAATAGTTTGTTCATTCTCTGATTTACAGACATACCTTGTTTTATTGCACTTAGCTTTATTGTGCCACATAGATATTGCATTTTTTACAGATTAGAGCTTTGTGACAGTCCTGTGTCCAGAAAAGCTATCTATGCCATTTTCCCAACATCATTGACTCATTTCATGTCTCTGTGTCACACTTTGGTTATTCTCACAGTATTTCAAACTTTTCTATTACTATTATATTTTCTGTAATTATCTGTGATCAGTGATCTTTGATGTCACTCTTGTAATTAGAGATTTTTTGTATTTTTTCATCCAGATATGTATATTGGTGGTTCTTCAGATGTAGCACTAGTGCACACTTAATAGACCACAATAATAGTGTAAACATAACTTATATATGCAGTGGGAAACCAAAAATTTCATGTGATTCACTTTATTGTGGTACTTGCTTTATTGTGGTGGTCTGGAATTGAACCCACAATGTCTACAAGGTATGCCTGTATTATTTTAAAATCATACATATGTATTTTATATAAATACATATGCATATGCTTTACTTTACAGTAAAACAAGTGAAAATAAAACTTTGAAAGATCAGATTCAGTAGTTAGGTAGTTGCTGTTACCCTTTGCAGGTCCCTTAAAGTTGTAAATCGTAACTATCCAAATATTTTAGACATTAAATATTTCCAGAGAGGCTGAAATGAAAGTCATTTCTCAAACACCTCAGTTTTTCTGTTTTTGCTGCCAACTTCAGACCAGACACAGGGATAACAAATATGGACTCTGTCAAGTAAGTTCACTTAAAGTGTTTATAAGACCAAAATTCAAACAGCAAAAACGAAGAAGTGCTCACTCAGCCAGATTTCCTCAGCAGATCTACTTCTGGCAAAGTTATGGAGCCAGTGAATTGTCTCAAGCACATGGCTCTTACAGTCCTCAGCTCCTTCACACACATACATACACCTGTTTGTTCTTTGTCCTGTGTTTGTCTTTTTGATCTGTAGGTTCCACCCCTAAACAATGCTCAATCCAGATTTCTCCATGCATGATGAAAAAGAGCCTGATAAAATAATTCACAGTGGAATGTGAAAAAGGAGGGATTATTCTATATTTCCAGAAGCTGTCTACATTTTACAAGGGCAATGGTAATGGGAAAGTTATCACAAGGAAGAATCAGCCATGGTGATAGACTATTAGGGGAGATTTTGGATGAGCTTTTTACATCAAATTAGGATGGCGTTACCCAAGTTTTCTTGCAGTGAGCAGACCCAAGACCTTCTGCCCTGGAAGGTTTTGTCTATTCTAGGCAAGGGGACTTCTGAAGGCAGGAAAAAGTCTTTAACTTTATCCCTGTGGCCTCCAAACCAGAAACCACAATTCAAAGATGAAAACTAATCTTCACAGCAGACAATTTTTTTCTTAGCTGCTGCCACTGAAAAAAGCAAGAAGTCAACCTCAGCAGAGGCCATGATGGGAAAACATCCAAGCACTGCTGGCTCTTCTGACCAGGCTGAGCAATGCCTGGAAATGCCTGCATCTTTAGTCGTGTTTGAGGATGGAGATTTATTGGTCTGGTAGGAAACGTGTTTGGGAACAGCCACCTGAAGTTAGATCCAGGCTCAGCTATAACTGAAGCTGTTTTCCTGAGGATGCTACCTTCACTCTATTCTTCTCTGGGGTTGATGTTCATACTTCCACAAAGGTGACCTTACTTTCTGATTTGCCTCATTGAGTCCTGGTTTATGACTGCTGTCTTGGATTCCAATTCCCTTTTGGTTTTGCATTTGTCCTGGATTTTTCATTTTCTAAGAAGATATAATGTAAGTAGTAGTAACTGCATTAATGTATGTTTCTACTAGATTGGATGCAAGGTTGAATATACCTGTACTTTTATCTCCAGCTTCTGCCGTGATCCCATCTGGGAATGGAGGAGTTACATGATTAATGAGCAGAGTTCTCACTTTATGGCCTGGGTAGAGGAGAACGCAATCGGTGATAAACTTCTATCTAATCTCTAGCTTTCCCATGTGAAACACTTCTTTTGTGAGACAGCATGCAGGATAGTGGCTGACAGACCAGTTTGGTCAGACACCAGTTGTTAAAAACAACTTCCTCCCTCCCATTTCAGTGATATGGCAACGGAAGCATTCTGGGCCATCTGGTCTACCAGTTTGTGATTCCTTCGTCAACACTGCAGACTGTGAGGCACAAGAAGCCACAAGGCCATTAGCATAGATCTTACACTTAAGCTAGTGGTTGAACTGGTATGCAAACCCGGATGTATTTGTCTTAAAAACTCTTGCTCTTAAACATACTACAGAACACTCCCTCATTTTCGCTAAGAACAATGGCAAAAGACTCAGCCTCTCTCTTCATTCCATGTTTCTTTCTTCCCAGGTGAAATTCATATCCTTGTGGTCAGTTACACCGTCATTTCAAGTTCACAGGTCCATGCTTACTGGTGCCTTGATTGGTTTAGAGCTGAAACTCTGGTCATTAGTGTAGTTACAATATCCTAGTAATTCTAGGAACAAATTCCCAAGTCTCCTAGTAATATCTTCTGACAACTCCTTTGCTAGTCTTTGATTAGCTCAATCTTCACCTAAGCAATGTTTTAATGGACTCACAACTTTTCTCAAACCCTCAATCCTATACTTACCCTTCTTTCCAAAGGTGATATTGTATTCTATAACATTTTTGGAGGATATTGAGGGGCTTGACTATGGATTTTTCAATCTTTATCAAGCTCTCCCTCCCACCTAGTTCTTCCCTCTATTAACAGCCACCTTAACTCTTCATCTTCTCTGCTTTTGTCCCCCAAAGACCTGGTTCCCTCACTTACATTTTGCCTTCAATCTATCCTATTCTACTGTCTCATTTCCTCTGGTTTTTAAACTTGATAAAGTCTCCCTCATCAAAACAAACACAGAAGCAAGTAAATACCCTAAAACTTAAACCATTCCCTTAACAGTATACTTTTACCCTTGGCTCAGTCCACTTCTCCTGTAAGTTGAAGATCCTGAAAAAGTAGAATATATTTCCTCACTAAATTTTCTCATTGCCCATTCTCACCTCAGAGTCGCATAATAAGCTTCTACCCTCACTAAAACCCTAAAACTCCTCCAGAAAAAAGCATCAATTTTCTCTTCATTGATATTTCAATTAAAAAATAATTATCTTTTGCTACTACAGAACTTGATTATCTGCATAATTTGATTCATTCTACTATTATACTTCTTGGAATATTTATCCTAAATATTTTTCAAAATGCCTCTCATCTTTTATATCTTCTATTCTCAGGCTCTCGATCCTTAATCTTTCTCTCGTTTCTCCTCTTATACTCTCTTTATGCCATGCTGTTAGCTTAGTGCTAACATTTCATTCAAATTTTTAAACAAAACTTTCCATGGGTTCCTTATTGGCACAGGGTCAACTCTGGGCTCCCTAGCTGGTAGACACAGTTCTCCATGGTGTGCATGCTGAGGTTAGAAGCACACAGAAGCATCTTCTCTTCCCTGCTGATGTGAAATTTGAACACGCATAAACCAGCGGCAAGGTGATGTAATCCCATCCAATTTCCACAGATAATATCCAGGGTAGAAATGTTTCCAAACCACAGCTGAAAGACACATGTGGTTTTATTCGGCATGAAATTCAGCAAGTAATTAATACTCAACTCTGTCATGCTCCTGGAAGCAGGGTTTCTCTTGGGGCTTTGGAGAGTGAGAGTGAGACCCTTACCCTGGTCTATATGGACACCCTCTCTCTACCAGGGCAGGCTAAAACCTCTCATACCTGTTGCTGTGTAATCACACACCTGTGTGGCTGCTTCTTGGGGTGCTTGGAGGAGTGTCACGGTTTCTGGATGATTACACAGAGAGCACCCAGAATCAAGTCCATTTTAGGGATTATCTGAGGCTATTTCTGAGGCTGATTTTTCTGTCAACACTGCCCAGCAACTGTACATAGCTAAAGACCTCTAGAAAAAAAAATAATCTAACTATGATTTTCCATAAGATGGCATGGAAAAATCCAAACGAACTTTTTGGCCAACCCAATATTCTAAAAGACTCAGATGCTAGAGGCCTTAAAGACTAGCTGAAGGGAACCATAGGACCAAACTACAGGAGTGGTCAGGCTTCAGCAAAATGAATGTAAAAATACCTCATCTGGAAACCTCCGCTCAAGAGCATTTTTATAAACATTTGCCCCATAGCCAGTAAGTTTTCCTTTTTCTTCAGTGCTTTCCTTTGCTCTTCTCCTACCAGACATATTCACTTTCTATTTGATCATGCCTTGAATCTATCTTCAATTCTGCTTGATAACAGACATCAATGGTTTTAAAACTTTTTTGCCTTTCAATCATATCTAGTTTTTTTAATATTTTGGGGACCTCTTTGAGAAACAAGGAAAATCTACAGGTTGAATGTATGCATACATATATGAAAAATATTTTTCAAATATCTAGAGCTGCTGTTTGATGAATAAATTCAAATTGATATAAAATGTCTTAATTTCTGAATTCACATTAGCATTTTGCTATTGTACAGTTTCTCAGTCACTGGATACTACTTTTACAACTTTAAAGGGGGAAGGAGTATCTGGTAATTTTTGATGTTTATAAAGCATTCTGAATTGGAGCCATCTAAAAGTCATAAAGTAGAATATATCTATTGCTAAAATACTGCAGTGTTAACAAAAAATGTAAAAATATGTGCACATTTTGGATTTGTATAGATAAAATTCTAGAATGATAGTAAACATTAGTTAGTTACTCTTGGGAAATATAATTGGGGATAGAAGTAGGAAAGAGCTTAGACTTTAAATTTTATATACTTTATAAACAGATATTACTTTTGTGGGTAAAAGTAAAAAAAAAAACTACAGGATTTCTCTCCAGGAAGAAAAATGTACCTACAATTGAAATTATGCTTATAATTCAGAGAGTTTATGGACCAACATTGTCCCATGAAGGCACATTTGTATCCCTCATTGGGCTTATTAGGCTTTCAGATGACAAGTTTCACGTATTTAAAGAGCGCTCTCAAGCATCATTTTATCTTCTCTATCTACAACTTGAATTATGTAAGTCTTTCCTCACTTTTCTTGTTTCTCTCCCAAATTGAATCCACTTATTTCCCTCTTTGGGGATGTGCTGAACTGCGTTTGGCCCTATAGGTTTGGTATCACACATGCCCAGTAGGCTAGGTGATTACTTCCTCTTTATCAGAAAAGCAGTACAGGAAATGTAGACTCTAGCACTTGCTTCCTCAGCAGTTACTTGGCAGATGCACACAGAGTGTGCTGGCAGTTAAAATTCTGAGGATGTTTCTTGATATACTGATGCTAAATTGTATTTCTATCAAGCTCCATTCATTAGGTCTACAGGTACCCTATGGCCAGACCCAGTCAACTATCACCCAGTGGAGCAGATTAGAAGAGGCCAGGACCTGGAATTAGAATTCCCCATGGGAATGAAGAAGGTGTTGTGTTGGAGCCAACTGACAATTTAAGAGATGGTCCAGGTTAGCTACCACCACACGGCACCCTGCGTTAGAGCATTCGTGGTTATAAATGGGTAGCTGGTACAGAGACTATGATGTAATCTCAGCCAACCACTGGAACTAAGCAAATGCAAAGTGCATTCATTCATTCATTCTTTCATTGAATGAATCAGCTTTTACTGTGCTCCTACTAAGGTCTAGGCTCTGCTAGTGCCTGGAACATAACGATGAGAAAAATAGTTATGGTTCTACCTTCCTGGAACTTCCCATTTAGTGGGTGATTCAGATATGATGGTATAACCATTATACTATGAAGGTAAGAACAAAGTTTTAGAGAGGACCTAGGACATATAACGTTCTTTGTGGGAGTAAGGAGTCAAGAAAGGCTTCTAAGTGCAGTGATATTAATGCTGATTTGTAGAGGCAAATAGGTGCTGGCCAGGTGGTATGTGTGTGTGTCTGCATGTGTGCTGTGGTGTAGGGGTGTCAGTGTGGAAAGGACCAGTTTAAGAGTGGAAACCTGGGAGAAAATCAGTGGTGAGGAGCAGCAGAGAATAAGTCATCAAGAGATGTTATGAAAGAGGTTGGAAGGGCCCACAAGGGCCTTTGACATTATTTCTAAAACTTTACACTTTACTCCAAAGGGTTTTAATCAGAGCATGATCAAAGCTGATGTGGGTCCTGGAGTAGTGCCAGTGGAAGTCTGGAGTATTTGTCAGTTTGTAGCAAAGCCACCCCCGTGAACTGGCTGGGGAACCCCTGTAGTTGGCAGACAGTGTCCCAGAGAGTGAGCAAGGTCCAGGCCCGCCCTAGGGGCCAGCTGACAACTTGGGGGGTGAGACTAGAGCTCAGAAGATGTTTCTTAAGCCTCTGACATCTTGTCTCTCATCTACACCTTTGCCCCTTGTGCCCTCAGAGTGGCAAAGACTATTGGTCCCTGAGCATCCTTTCTTGTCCTATTTGTCCTTAGCAGAGGAGCAGGGATAAGGATAAGGAGCAGGGATAAGAATGGGCTCAAGGCCATAAGGAGGACCTGGAATAAGTAAGTGTACTAATCACTTTTTGCCAAATCTCAGGCTTCCCTGGTGGCACAAATGGTTAAGAACCTGCCGCAATGAGGGAGACCCAGGTTCATCCCTGGGTCAGGAAGATCTCCTGGAGAAGGAAGTGACAACCCACTCCAGTATTCCTGCCTGGAGAATCCCATGCACAGAGGAGCCTGGCAGGCTACAGTCCATGGGATCACAAAGAACTGACATGACTGAAGTGACTTAACACACACCCAGGCCTATGCAGCATCCAGGTCTCCCTAAGGTTTCTCAAATCCTCACAAAGAACCTGAAACTGGAAGTCTTCCTGGAACATCCGCATTTCAGGGCCGTGCATGGCCCACCTTTTCTTCTGGGTGTGCTGGCCCTGCGGTGAGAGGCTGTCTGGTTGGTTGCATGTGGCCAGGAGCGGCTCAGTCTCTGCCTTCCTGATTGTATTCCCAGGGAAAGGACTCAACTGTTAAGTAAACGGACAGTCTCGTGGGAGTAGAAGAAACAGGTGGGGCTTGTCTCTTAAGAAAACTTCTTGTTAAAACAACAAACTTTTTGGTGTCTGTTTAAAGCCCACTAGACACAATATGCAGAAAGGAAGAGCCATTTATGCTTCTGGCATATGAGTTCCTAGAAGGTGGTGTCTGCAGCCTGCCGCTTCAGACCTCTGGTCCTAGCCTCGAGGGGATGCAGTGAGCAGCACTCCTTTCATCCTGGGAAATAACCTGCTTACCAGGCATCCAGGCCCGGCCCTCCTGATGAAACTTGTTCTGAGAACAGCATCTGCTCCTAGGGGTGAAACTGAGGGTCACAGGGGCCTGCGGCCTGGCCCCCTGGTCTCAGCCTTTCTCTGGGGTGACCTTTTGCTGACCCCTCCCCCTTGGGGCAAAATCCAGGCTAGGCAGCTGCCGGTTCATTCTCGGTAGTAATAGGACCCCTTCTAAATGCTTATCAGCATGCCAGGCGCTGAATGTGAGCTCTGGAAATTACTTTCGCTGAAAGATCCCTGGTGCCTGTCCCTGCATTTGGTTTCCAAAAGCTCTGACACCAATGGGTGCTTTACTGAGCTTTCTTTCTGCGGTCAGCTTGTAAGACCTGGATGACACTCGTTCCAGGGCTTTCTGAGGACTTGTATGATGCCTGTTTATGAGCCAAGCTGGAAAGCTCAGCCTTTCCGGGGGAAGATTCCCACCCAGCCATACGTGGGTGAGTGTCAGAGGGCATCCGGGATTAGCTGAGCCTAAAAGCCGGAGGAACGTTTGTTCTGGTGTTGAAAGGGCTAATGGGATGCAGTCTGAGGCTGGGAAGAAAAGCCCAAGGGTTGCTATCTATCCCTCAAGGCCAAGGTTACAAAGAACAAGAGCCAAACTTTGTATTGAATCCAGTAACCCTTGAGCATTTCACCACACCAAGCCCCTCACTTGGGCAATCCACCTCCCTCTGCTTGGAGAATTTACTTTTCCTTGTCTCATATATCAAAGCAATTGGCAAAATCTAGTTGGTTCACTCACTAGTAGATATTTATTTATGGTGAGAGATAGAATCGTGAAATAGATATCTCCCATGTCTTAAAGAAGCATGATTATAAAAGAACAGAAACAGACTCTCGAGGTTGGAGAGGTCTTAAGGGTTCTCTAGGCCAGCCAGTCCTGGGAGCTGAGATCTCCTGGCTTCTCTCCTTACTGGGCAGACTTCAAGCCCAAAAAGAAGGCCCCTGGTGACTCACTGTGCCTTAGGTGAAAGGCATTGGTTCCTCTTCCAAGGAGCAGCTCATCATTTATCAAACCCAGTGTCCTCCGTCCCTCCTAGCACCATCTCCAGAGCCTTCAGTTATTTCTCTATGATGTGGTCCATGGAGGAAACTCATCTACTCCTAAGCCTCATTCTGTGCTTGTGAGACTGATTATTTTTAGGTCTAATGTCATCATCCTATTTTCAGTCTTTAATAACTTCATCTTTTATATTCACTCCAATATTTTGCTCTAAATCAGTGGTTGACAATAGTGGCCTATGTGCTAAATCAGACCAACCCCCTGTTTTATATTGCCTACCATCTAAGAGTCATTTTTATATTTGTAAATATTTTGGTTAAAAAAATATATATATATTTTAATGACACACAGAAATTATGTCAAAGTACCTGCATAATATCCTCAATTTTACCTCTTGGACCACAAAGCCTAAAATATTTACTGTGTGTCCATTTACGGGAAAAATATGCCAAATCCTCGTCTAGATTTTTAGTTCTAAAATTAAACATAGAATAACCCAACCCTTTTACACAAGGGCTCCATTCTTATAAGGATAATGTTTTATATCATTTATGAAATCTGAAATGAATAGTCCTGTACAGATGCGAGAGTTGATCCATAAAGAAAGCTGAGCACTGAAGAACTGATGCTTTCAAGTTGTGGTGAGGGAGAAGACTCTAGAGAGTCCCTTGGACTGCAAGGAGATCAAACTAGTCAATCCTAAAGGAAATCAACCCTGAATATTCATTGGAAGGACTGTTGCTGAAGTTAAAGTTCCAATCCTTGGCCACCTGATATGAAGGGCTGATTCACTGGAAAAACCCTGATGCTGGGAAAGATTGAAGGCAAAAGGAGAAGGCGGAGGCAGAGAATGAGACGGTTAGATAGCATCACCGACTCAATGGACACGAATTTGAGCAAACTCCAGAAGATAGAGGAGGACAGAGGAGCCTGACATGCTACAGTCCATGGGGTCAAAAAGTCAGACACGACTTAGCAACTGAACAACAACAAAATGAATACAGAGTAGGACGAGGTTAAGAATAGTATTGGGTCCTGTCATGTACCACTAATGCCTCCTCCAGGTAATACCAATCATAATCAATGGACCCCTCTAGTTCGGTTCTTTACAAATTTGTCTTGTGTCCAAGGATATCAAGAGAGCCATATCCGTTTTCTTGTTTACACCCAGAGATAACAAATGCACTGGTACATCTCTTGTTTCAATAAGAAGTTCTTTCAATCAGGACTGCAGTTAGTCTCACATAACTTATTCTTGGATACTAGTCTCCTTTTCTAACATATAAGATTTGGCACAAAATTTTTCCAGGACTTCATGGTACACTTTCTGACCTGAGCTTGAGAAACCTGTCTGAATTGGTAGGGTACTGCTGGCTACCGTAATAGGTAAGCTCTACAATCTCAGAGGATTAATGAAATAAAAGTTAATTTCATTCTCAGAGTAGTTATGATTCTTAGAATGTCTATGTCGTGGTTTAGGGACTTAATTCCTCATGTCTCTGTTATCCCCCAGGGCTTCCAAGAGAAAGAGAGCTGAGAAGGTACACCTGCTCCATGTCACCTTTACATGCCATGGGTGACAACCAGCCACCTGGCTTTGCCAAATGGGAGTGTTGCTCCAGTCTCTTCCAGCCGCACTCTGAGCTATGGAAATGGGAAGAAAATCTCTGGTGGGCAGGTCTGCTATATTTCCTGCCTTTCCTTTTGAAAATTGTAACTCTATTTGCAATTATCCATATCTCTCTTTTCTTTCATTTTTTTGTCCTTGAGAATTGCTAACACGACATCCAAACAATTTTTAGAAAGTTCTGTTAAAATTACTTCACTCATTCATTCATTGTTTCTACTTTTTATTTAATTTTTATTGGAGTGCAGTCGCTTTACAATGCTGTGTTAGTTTCTACCGTACAGCAAAGTGAACCAGTATATCCCCCTCTTTTTTGGATTTCCTTCCCATTTAGGTCACCACGGGGCACTGCTAGAGTTCCCTGAGCTAAACAGTAGGTTCTCATTAGTAAACTATTTTATATATAATATCAATAGTGTATATATGTTGATCTCAATCTCTCAATTCATCCCACCCCTCCTTTCCTCTCTTGGTGTCCATTTATTTGTTCTCTATATCTGTGTCTCTATTTCTATTTTGCAAATAAGATCATCTATATAATTTTTCTAGATTCCATATATATTCGTTAACATATGATATTTGTTTTTCACTAAGTGATTCTGTTTTGGCTTGTTTCTTACTCATTTGGGTTTTAAGGTCATTCTCTTTAAGATCAATTTAGTAAAGATATTTAACAGTAAGTGTTAGAAAGCCAATTTAAATTAGCACAAGCAAACAAAAAAGAAAATACTAGGGTATATATCTTGAAACAATAGACAGAAGAAACTGTAACATTGGGGGTCGGAACCGGGATGAAATATATCCTGGTCTCTTTCTCCCTCCATCTGCTTCTTCACTTGTCCATTTGACTTCAATCCAGCAACCCCCATCATAGCCCCTAAAGCTTCTTACCTAATTTACATTAAGAGATTTTGGTTCTGATAGGCTGGACTTGAGACACCTGCCAGTTCTAGACCAATCATCATGTCCCCTGAAATGGGACTAGAGTAATGGGTCAAGCCCAGGCCTGTTCTACATGGCCATTCCCCTGCGCCTTACCACTCCATCCTGACTGTGGATGGCTAAAGATCAGGGTAATGGAAATGCTTGTCAGGCAAACAAACAGAAACAATTCCCATTCTCTATGCAGAAACTATGGGAATAAACTAAGAGATGAGGGTTCCTCTGTTATCTGTATCATACCAGGGCCACACACATCCTACCCTAACACTTGGGTTTTGTTTTTGTTTTTTAAGTTGTTCAGTTTCATCTTTTTGTTTTTGCTGTTGTCCATCCTAAAGGAAATCAGTCCTGAATATTTTTTGGAAGGACTGATGCTAAAACTCCAATACTTTGGCTGCCTAATGCAAAGAACTGACTCATCTAAAAAGACCCTGATGCTAGGAAAGATTGAAGGCAGGAGGAGAAAGGGACAACAGAGGATGAGATGGTTGGATGGCATCATCGACTCAATGGACATGAGTTTGAGTAAACTCCGGGAGTTGGTGATGGACAGGGAGGCCTGGTGTGCTGCAGTCCATGGGGTCACAAAGAGTTGGACATGACTGAGCAACTGAACTGAACTGAACTGAAAAAAATGTTTACCGAAAACAAAGAAAAGTATATTACATAAGATGATTGAGACATGAACAGAGTGCTAAAAAGTTTGGAGGCAAGAGAGATGCTTTGTGATATCTGGATTACAACTTGAAGGCTGTATAGGATTTCAACTGGCAGCCGTGATGGAGGGCGGTGAGGAGCTGGGCCGGCATTCCAGGCCAACTAAAGGTTCTGAGAAAACCCTCAGGGGTGATCCATATTAGAAAGGGTGTCAGGGTGATGGGCAGAGTGGAAGAGTTCCAAAGAGTGTTTTGAGAACAAGGAGTTTCTGGGTTTGGCTGAGGCCTGTGAAGGCCAGAGTATCAGAATACATCAATTCTGGTCTGTCTGTGTGAGAAACAGTCCCGTTTCCTTATCGTTTCTCATTGTAGATTCCGTTTCCCTCATTAAATTCCAAGCTCCTTGAATCCCGGGGGAAAGAAGCTCCTTTATAGAAAGTCAGCTGTGGGCTGATGTTTTTTTAAGTCTTCATAAATCATGTGAGCTCTTTCATAAATCACATGGAGCTGCCTTGGCGGTGCAGCTGCACGGCGCTGATACTTCAGGGTAATGCTTCTATTTGTCCCAGGCAAAACTATCAAACTTGGGCAGTCCCAGGTCCCCTCTGCTTCTTGATGGTACCTCTCCCCCTCGCCCTCCCTTTGCCCAAAGGCCTCTTACTGTCTTCACTCCCTTTCCCACTCACCACACACCTATGAAAACAGGAAAGACTCTGTTATCAGTCACTTACCCTTGATGATGGACTGATTAATTGCACTTTAACTGAAATCTAGTCACACAAGAATAACCTGCGCCTTCAACTGTTCATCTGCATTTTAATCCTTTTATCTTCCAATGTGGAATGAAAGGCTATTTTCTATGTTACAAAGCTTTAACTAGCTCACAGCCTATTTTAGATGGTAGTGGTAAAGGAGAAAGAAGAAAAAGACCAGAAATAAGGAGGGGAAAAGGGACCAGTTGAAAAGCAGAAGATATGCAAGAGATTGAAGAGGCATATGAACTGACATAGAGTATAGTTGATAAATCAGATGTTCATTAAATATTTATGGATAAGTGCTCACGGAATGCGTAAATGGTTGAGTACTAGATTCAGAGAAATAGATTAGAAGAATTTTCTCTTCCAACTAGACAACAAATTCCTCAGGGCTGGGAAATGTCACTTATTTTTCTTAATCCCATGGCATCTAGGATATATTGCCCTTCTCAGTAAGTAAGTAGAGATATTTGTTTTTGTTGTTAAGTAGCTAAGTCGTGCCCGACTCTTTGCAACCCTGTGGACTATAACATGCCAGGCTCCTCTATTCTTTACTATCTCCTGGAGTTTGTTCAAATTCATGTCCATTGAATTGGTGATGCTGTCTAACCATCTCATCCTCTGTCATCCCCTTCTCCTTTTGCCTTCAATCTTTCCCAGCATCAAGGTCTTACTTAATAAATACATGTCATTTGAGGTGTTACATGTATATTTAGCTTACATTGCCAGGAAAGGAATCTGTCAATAAAATAATTTCACAAAACCCCTAAACCTCAATCTTTTACTTCTAGACACTTGGCTTTTCAAACAATTAGCTATGCCTCTTTAGCCCCCTGGTTGACCTGTCTGTTTCTGGTTGTCTCGTCTGCTAAATAAGGAGTTGAAGTAGATCAGCAAATTTGAAGCTGTACTCTATGTAACCCTAGAGGTTTTGAAAGCGCCCCCAAAGCAATCATGAGGTAGGCAGGTGCAAGGAAAAAATCAGATGGTTAGGGCAGAAAACCCTCCACCATAGCCCTGTCTCAGTTCCCTCCTCCCCATCCCTACCACCTGCAGTGGCTCCATGTCAAGGAAAGCAGACCTGCTCTTACCTATTAATACTTTATCGTTCTGAGTAAATATTTATTGGGGGGATGAGAAAAGTTTCAAGACGACTGCACTTGATCTTTAAACTCATCATTTCTTTAACTTTTTCATTTATTATTTTTAGGATATTTTTCCTAGCAGTAGTGCCTAATTAGAGCAGCTTCTGAACTTTTTATGATTAATATCTTTAAAATTAGGAATTCAAAGCATTTACAGCTTCAAGGCATTTGCCAAATACCTTCACATACTAAATGTTAGAGTGAAAATAGATTTAGACATAATCTTGAAATTACTATTAGGACATTTTGAAGTGCTTTCCAAAATAGTTGCAAAATCTTCATGCTATCTTCAAAATATTCACTGAATGGACAGTTATTAAAATTAATTTTTTATATTAATTTTTTAAAACATATCTTTTTCTAGCCAGAATGCTGAGTCAGATTTTGTGAATTCCTAGAGGGGAAGCAGTTTCCAATTAATGATGTCTCTGGTGAGTTGTAATAGAAAAATATAAAATCTCATGTCAATGAAAAAGAGAGCAGAAATAAATTATCAATTGGATAATGATTGGTGAATTAACTGGCTTATGAAAATACAAGAATCAAAGGAAAATATATGTCCAACCACTGGCTTGATGATAACCACAATCAAAATGTCCATATGTTTAACCTAAACTAATGTCTGTCCATAAATACAAGGTGGAAGAGATGGGTCAACATATTACATGAATAGAGCTTCCCAGGTGACTCAGTCAGTGGTAAAGAATCCATCTGCCAATGCAGGGGATGCAAGAGATGCAGGTTTGATCCCTGGATTGGGAAGATCCCCTGGAGGAGGAAATGGCAATCCACTCCAGTATTCTTGCCTGGAAAATTCCATGGACAGAGGAGCATGGTGGCTATAATCCATAGGATGACAAAGAGTCGGACATGACTGAGCAGACACACACACACACACACATATGCACAAACACATTACAAGAATTGCAAGTGATTTTAGAATTCACAGACACCTCCATGCCAGGGAGGAATTATTGGAAGCCAAGCTTTAAGTAATTAATGTAGGTATGCAATTATATGTGTGGTTGTGTTCTTACACTTCATCACACAAAGCCACCAAACAGGAAGATTGTACTTCCTGACTTCCTTGAGGTGGGATGGCATCATGTGACTCATTCTGGCCAAAATCTGAATTGGGTCAGTTATGAGCAAAGCACTTAATTGCTAAGGCAAGATCTTCCAAAGCAGTCTTTCAACCCATCTTGACTCTCAGCAACTGGGTCCCTGAATGCCCATAATGACCATGATGGTTGTGTAGTTGTGTAACATGAATGAGAAATAAACCATTGTGGTTTAGCCATTGATATGTGAGAGTTCATCAGTGAAGCCTCGTCTGATAAAATATGTGAAAGAGAAACCTGTTTCAACCAGGAAATAGCCTTTCTCTTTCAGACAAACTGGGAAATTTGGATGAGACCAGACCATAGGCAAGAATTTGTGGGATAATGTAGCACATCCCTTCTGAAAAAAAGTATAAAACTGCACTGATTTCTCAGGCTCCCATGGAATACTTAAATACTCTCTGGGAGACAAAAAGAACCTATTTTAATTGAAAGCATATGAGTTTTCTTCTCCCATCTTGAAGTTTTTAAGTGGCATGTGTCATGTTTTCTTGAAAACAAAATCAATTGAGGTAGGAAAAAAAAAAAAATTCCCTGTAATGTTTCTCATTTGAACAGGATTCAGACATTTTTCCATAAAACTTTATTTTTCCAATTTTTCCAACTAAGATTTTTTAAAATTTTACAATAAATGCTACAAAAAGGGAAAAAAAATTCTTTAGAGCATCCGACTCTCACAGTCCTTGTGTCTTCAAATACATGGACAACACATCAACACATGATTTTTTTCTAGGCAATTTTGGTGGGTCTTAATGTGGTTAATTTAAAAAGCTGAGCTAATAGCTGATGGACGAGGTCGAATCCCCTTCAGAGAATGGCAGAGGAAAGTTCTTTCCCGGAATGAGTCACACGGTCCTCACAGAGACTGAGTTCAACGGTTCCTGTTAGTCAGAGTGCCAGAGCTTATTCCCCCCACTCTTTGTTTTTACAGCAATATTAATTCCATTCCTATGAACTGAGGTTTGGACAAGTTCCTCCTTGATTTTTAAAAACATATTAGTAGTGAATCAGGATGGGCCCCAAAATAAGAAAACACACACACACAAAACTTCTGCATGATTCCACTTAAATTAGGTCATAAATTCATCCAGTTCTTATGCTTTATACTTCTTTTCCATCATTTGGTCTTACCAGGAAAAAAAATGAGTGGAATATTCTCAAATATGTCCTCTAATTAACCAATTAGTCCCTGAAAGTTTCACTGGTAAAGCAGAATGAGACTTAAGTAATTTATTTGAGAGGAATAAATTAAGGAATTTTTAAAGTTCATTTCCCTCCTCCCCTTCAAATGCTCACAATTGCCAAAGACAATCTGTATTTTATGTGTGTTTGTTTGTGTTAGTCGCTCAGTCGTGTTGACTCTGTGACTCCATGGACTGTAGCCCGCCAGGCTCCTCTGTCCATGGAATTCTCCAGCCAAGAATACTTGAATGGATTGCCATTTCTTTCTCCAGGGGATCTTCCCGACCCAGGAATCGAACCCGGGTCTCCTGCATTGCAGGCAGATTCTTTACCTTCTGTGCTATTAGAGAATCCTAGTATTTCATAGTCTCACTCAAAAAGTAGGAAAGCAAGGCATTTAATATTCATGGATACTTAATTAATGTTGGTAATTATTAAGTATATCTCTCTAAAATATAGTTTTTGAAACCATAATATATAATTTTAGTTCTGAACTGAGATGTATTTTCCACATTTAACCATGGAATTTTATAAATTACTCTTTTAACAGTTAAACCTCACAAGGCTTTGAAAATTCAGGTTGATAATAAACACAGTGGCCTAATATTTTACAATAATTGATGGTAAGTTATCAGTTTATAGATTGAAAAGCAGACATTTTTGCTTAGGGTGTTGGTGGTATTCTTATATCGCTTGGGCTTTTTCTGTTCACAGATTTTGAAACTGATATTAGAACCTGTATCTCCCTGAATTCAAATGGTTTCTTTGAAAAACAGTAGAAAACAAACATGGTTACAAAAGGAGATGGTGACAGGGAGAGATAAATTAGGAATCTAGGACTTCCCAGGTAGCACCAGTGGTAAAGAACCCGCCTGCCAATGCAGGAGGCATAAGAGATGTGGGTTCGACCCCTGTGCTGGGAAGATCCCCTGGAGGAGGGCATGGCAACCCACTCCACTATTCTTGCCTGGAGAATCCCATGAACAGAGGAGCCTGGTGGACGATAGTCCATAGGGTCGCATAGAGTCAGACACAACTGAAGTGACTTAGCATGCATGCCCATATATAAAATGGGTAAACAACAAGGACCTACTATGTAACACACAGAACTCTATTCACTATCTTGTAATAACCTATAATGGAAAACAAATCTGAAAAAGAATGTATATATGTATAATTGAATAACTTTGCTGTATACTTGAAACTAACAGAACATTGTAAATTAACTATGTTCAATTAAAAACTGCATAGTAAAAAAAAAGAAAATAGATGCTTTGGTGAGTTAACTGTTTGCTTGTTTGTTTTACTTAAATACATGTTTTTAATGCAGTTGGAGAACTGAGTAGGTAAATATGGGGAAGGGAAAACAAGAAATCAAGGAATGATTTTCTACAAATAGCAAAATCTTTTTTTTTTTCTAGAAACATGATTTTTAGAAATAATTTTATTATTTATTTATTTTTGGCTGTGATGGGTCTTCATTACTGCATGGGCTTTTCTCCAGTTGCAGAGAGCTGGGGCTACTCTCTAGTTGTAGTGCATGGGCTTCTCACTCTGGTGGCTTCTCTTGTTGTAAAGCATGGGCTCTAGGGCATGGCGACTTCAGTAGTTGCGGTGCATGGGCTCAGCAGTTGCGGTTCCCAGGCTCTAGAGTACAGGCTCAATAGTTGTGGTACCCACAGCATGTAGGATCTTCCCGGACCAGGGGTTGGACTTGCGTCTCCTGCATTGGCAGGCAGATACTTTACCACTGCAGGAGAGCCCTCAAGTGAAATATTCAAGTTTTGTTTTCATTTCCCCCATCCCCACACCCAGAAGGATCCTGATCTCATTGACCTGCAGCCACAAGTTAAAAACTCAGACACAGAGTGGAACCTGAGCATCTCCAGTGCTGACACCCAGAGGAAGGCCAGAGATATCAGAAGAGATATGGAGGCCCACCAGCTTCCGCAGCTCTAGCCAGCATATTAGACAGAATTCCGCCATTACACAAACTGCAAAGTCTGAAATAGGGCTGCATGTGCCTTGAGATTTTTTAAAGGAAAGGGAATGGGTTTTCCAGGACAAAGTTGCCCAGGAATTCTCTGTCTGTGGAAAACATACATATATACATTTTTTTCCACACATACATCATTTGTTACAGATATATATATGAACTTCCTAATTAAACTTTTTAATATCTTCTCATGTTGAGTTCCAGCCATGTAATTTAGATACTTTGTGTCTGGAGACAGATATATGCCCCATGTGGCAATATTCCATGAAACTACCTGGAGAAAATCATGACATGGAAACATGAAAGAGATCCGGCCTTATTCCTAGTCATCTGGTTAAATGAACTTTCCTTAATAGACGTCAAGCGTCCCAAACAGACTCCATCTTAGATGGAGCAGCCAGGATCACAGAATGAGTGGTTTCAGGCATTTTGAGACTAAAATTCACCCTTTGTTTTCAGTCAACATGACTTCAGGATTATCATCTAGCATCCTCTTCCCTGCCTTTACATCCCTAAGGCATAATATTTCTATTCAGCTCAGTGCAGATTTTAATCTTCTGGACCAGCATGATGGAACCACCCCTCAGGGAAGGTGGAGGAGTGGGGTCAGTCCACAGGAGCACAGACATTTCCAATAAAGGGAGCTAGTCCACAGTGAATCAGGCCACCTCTCTCTTCTTGGGAAAAATGTGGGGACACTGGCAAAGCCATACCATTTTGTAGAACAGGAGAGCTAGCTGAGAATGAATGGTCTCCTCTGGGAAAACTTTCCTTCTGTAGTTGTTGGAGCCCAATGGGGAATGTTTTTCTTTCTTTA